>NW_006921881.1:2342358-2362026 GCF_000298275.1 Orycteropus afer afer
TCCTTCCAAGGAGTGGCTGGTGGGTTTGAACCGCCACCCTTCTGGTTAGCAGTCAAGTGCCTTAGGCACTATGCTACCAGAGCTCCCATAAAATGCATTAAATAAATAAAATTAAATAAAGAATATTGTCCACGAATACTGTGCTTCCTTAAATTAATCAACTATAGGAGACCAAACATAAGTCAACATTTACCCTAAAACAAAGATGAGAAACTAAAGAAGGACAGGGAAGCTAAATTAATGAAAACAGAACAAAAATAATGGAAATAGTGAGATTGTTGACAAATTGTGAAAAATGTAACCAATGTCATGAAACAAGTTGTGTAAAAATTGCTAAAAGGGAACCTAACTTTCTATGTAAACTTCCACCTAAAATACAATAAAATATTTAAAAGAAAAATGAAAGTCAGACCAAGATTAGAAGAAAATATTCACCATATAGCTATCTTATAAAATACTTGTACACTGTATACCTAAGAACTCATGCAAATAAGTAACAATAAGAGAAATCACCTGTTAATAATGGGAAAACCATTTGAACTGATCCTGCACAAAATATATATGACTGGCCATGATAATACATGTGTAAAAATATTCAACAGCATTAGGGAAATGAAAATTAAAAACCATTTTGAGATTCCACAATACACTCAATAGAACAGCTAAAATAAAAAGACAATACTAAATGTTGACAGGGATGTAGAACAATCATGGCTCTCCTACGTTAGTAGTGGGAGTGCAAAACAGTTCAACCATTTTGGAGAACTGTTTGTCAATTTCTTATTAAATATATATATACACACACACTTACTATATGACCCAGAAATTCTGTCCCTAGTATTTAACCAACAGAAAACATATGACCACAATAAATTTGTATAAGAATGTTCATAGCAACATCATTCATAATAGTAAAAAATTGAAAATAATGTAAATATCCATTGACAGGTGAATTGATAAATAACACAATGGAATACCACTCAGCAATAATACATGCAGATGTTTCTCAAAATATAATGTTGTACAAAGGAGCCAGATACAAAAGAGTACATACTGTACAATTGCAACTATACAAATGTCAAAAACATAAAAAAATTAATCTATGGTTATATAAATTAAAACAATGTTTACCTCTGAGAAGGGGTGTTGACTGCAAAGAGGAACTTTCTGAAGTGATAAACATGTTCTATATCTTGACTGAAATGGTATTTACACAAGTATGAACATTTGTCAAAAATGGCTTGAATCTGTATATTTTAAATCTATGCATTTCATTGTATGTAAATTATATATCAACTAAAAAACATTGGGAAAAAACACATTAAAAAGGTCTGGGAACAAAATGTGTATAAATTTACAGATGGAAAATGAATTTGCTCTGTAAACTTTCACCCAAACCACAATAAAATGTTCAAAGGAAAAGAACCATGTCCCCCTTCCCTGAAGTTGGCTATCACATGGTGGCTCTTTCTGGCCAGCTCCCACCGAAGTCCCCTCATTATATAACCTATAAATTAGGTGTGATCTGAACCCCTAAAAAATAACAAGCTACTTCAATCACTAGAGAAATTCCAAGACTGAATTTAAAGGTTATTTCTCAGGAACCGAAAAGATTCCATACAATAAAATATTATTCAGCCATTAAAAGAAATAAAGTACTGATCCATGCTACAATGTGGATAAACGTTGAAAAAGTTACTCTGAGTGAAAAAAGTTAAATACAAAAGGCCACATGTTAAATGATTCTATGTATATGAATGTTCAAAATAAGGAAATCTATAGAGACAGAAAATAGATGCGTGATTTCCTAGGGCTGAGGGAGTTGGGGGAAAATGAAAATTGACACCTAATGTATATGAAGTGTCCTTTTGGAGTGATGAATATGTTCTAAAAGTAATTTCACTGATGGTCGCACAACTTTATGAATATACCAAAAACCATTTCATTGTACACTTTAAAGGGGTAAATTATATAGTATGTGAATAAAGCTGCTATTAAAAATAAAAGCATAATAATAGTTCTCACGTCAAAGGGTCATTTGGGGAATTAAATAAGTATATACTGACTGAAGGAATGGATAAAGTGAGTGACTACACTTATGAACCAGGCCTGCCGAGTGAGGGCAGGTGAGGGAGAGTAGGACATTATACCTTTCTACTTTAATTTATTTACCTATTTAGATTATTCTTTACGAGTAACATACTTTTATAATTTGAAAATGTGAGAAATGAAATGTGCGCTGCTTATAGTCCTGTGTCACTGAATGGTTCTAAGTGTCCTCAGAAAAGCCCCCACTCCTGAGGATTGAAGATAAACATTCTATTCTTAGACTATCTTTGACCTTTCCTGTTTGTGTATTTAGTTATATCTTTTCCCAGATTTCCTTAGCTTTGCTTATCTTTCTCTCCATCCACCCCCAATTTACTTCTATTTGTCACAAAATCTTAAGCCCAATTTGATCACACAATCCTACCCTCCTGCCCCAAGAAAGGCCCCAGACCCCAGAGGGTCTCCCAACTCACCCCTACCCAGTTTATTCTGAATTTCCCTTCCCCACTCTTTCCTCCTTCGCTATAGCCAAGCCTGCCCTGATACTTGATTTTTGGTCCTACACTTTGCCGACTGAGAAAGCCCCTGAGCAGGAACCTGGATCAGTAAGAGCGTGGCCGGAAGTCTGTTTCCTGAGCCGCAGAACCCTGGCAGAAATCCAGACAACTGACGTCACCTGGTCCAGATGGTGAACGCTATTGCCCAATCTTAGGAAATGGATGCCAACAACACATTTCTCTGTGATTTTCTCTCTCGATTCAGAAAAGGGTTTTCCTAGACAGGAGGAAGCTGAGTAGTAGTGGAAAGTGCCCTTGCCTTTGAACCAAATCGTGTGTGGAGTGTGAGGCTGCCTCCAGTGCTGACTGACTGATGAACTTGAGATCTGAGCACTGGATTCAGAGTCAGAAGACGTCAATCTGAGTCGGAGCTTTGCCATCTAACTTCTGACCTTTGACAAATCATTCTGTTTCCTTTAGTGGGTTTTCTTAGCTGTGAATAATGATACCTACCTCACAGAGCTGTTTTTGCAAGACTGGAATGAAGTAATCGACCAAGGATTTTGTAAATTTGAAGCAGGATGCCAATGCAAAATATTGCCCCCAAGAAATTCTTCCTGAGAGAAACAGATCCCAAAGGGCCGGGATAAAGAGGAGACCCAGTTGATTCCAGAGCTGAGAAGCCTGCATTTGAATGCTGGCTAGCCACTCACCAGCTCTGCAACTCAGATATGTAACTTAACTTCTCTATGCCTTAAACAAACAAACAAACAAAAACCATCTCAGCCCCACTCCCCACCCCCATTCCCATTACCCCCACCCCCCATTGCTGTCAAGTGGATTCCAAACTCATGATGACCCTGTGTGTTACAGAGTAGAACTGTTTCATAGGTTTTTCTTGGTTGTAATCTTTATGGGAGCAGATTGCCAGGCCTTTCTTTCAAAGGTCCACTGGGTGGTTTCGAACAGCTGACTTTTAGGTTAGTACTTGAGCACAAACCATTTGCACCACATAGCAACCACTTGCTTTCACTTTGGACTCAGGATAACCCCACCTGTGCGGAATAAAACTGCACATCAGAGGATTTTCAAGGCTGTGTGACCTTTCAGAAGCAGATAGCCAGGCCTTTCTTCTGATGGGTTTGAATCACCAATCTTTTGGTTAGTACTCAAGTGCTTAACCGATTACACCACCCATGGACAACTCTGTGCAGTTACCTAACCATAAAATGGGGCTATCACAACACAAGTGAGTTACTTCACACAGCCTTGGCTAGAATGATTATTCCAGAAGTCCACTTGCAGGCCTCTGGGCTAGATTTTCAGTCCAATCCCAAGAGACCTCATAAAAGAGACTCTGCTCCAAACCAGTGTTTACACAGCAGGCGGAGCAATTTTGCTAAAGTCTGACTACATCACTTCCCTCCTTAACAGCCCAAATTTCCCCTAGTCTACCCCTTGAAAGACAAACATCTTAACAGACATTTGAGCCCGTATAGTAGGCCGCGACTCCCCCTCCAGTCTCACCTTCTAACTTCCTCTGCCTCTCATCAAGGCTTCAGAAACCTGAAACTTCCTGCAGACATCCTCTCACTTCTACCACTTGGCTCATGTTGCCTCCTGTCCCAGTGTGTCCTCCTTTTCCCATACACTCACTCCATCTTTGTTGGGAGCTCTGGTGGCGTAGTGCCGAAGGCATTTGACTGCTAACCAGAAGGCTGGCAGTTCAAACCCACCAGCCCTCCTCAGAAGGAATATGGGGCAATCTACTCCCATAGTGATACCGCCTCAGAAACCCAAGGAGGGGTCACTATGGTCAGATCCGACTTGACAGCAGTGTTTTGTTTTGTTTTGTTTTGTTTTTTATAAAAAAGATATGTTGAAGTTCTAACTCCCAAGCCTGTGAACAAGACTTTGTTTGGAAATAGAGGCTTTGAAGATGTTAAGATCAGTTAACATGAGGTCATATGGGTCCTAATCCTGCCTGAGTGGTGTCTTTATGAAAGTGGAGGAGAGACACAGAGAGACAGACAGAAGGAAAACAACCATGTGCGGATGGAGTTATGCTCCAAGCCAAGGAACCCCCAGGCTACCAGAACCCCAAAAAGACCCATTGTGGTGGAGTCAACTCTAATTCATAGTGACCCTATTTATGGAACAGAGTAAGAGTATAATCTCAATGAAATCAGACTGCCACATCTTTCTCCTACAGAGCAGCTGGTGGGTTCAATCCACTGAACTTTTGGTTACCAGCCAAGTGCTTTAAACACTTTGTCACAAGGGCTTCCTTCCAAAAAAAAACCAAACTCACTGCCGTTGAATTGGATCTGACTCATAGCGACCCCTCCTTGGGTTTCCGTGGTGGTATCACTATCACTATGGAAGTAAATTGCCCAACCTTCCTTCCAAGGAGTAACTGATAGATTTGAACCAGCAACCTTCTGGTTAGCAGTCAAATGCCTTAGGCACTATACCACCAGAATTCCCAGAAGTCAAAACCAAACCAAACTCGCTGCCATCAAATCAATTCCAACTCATAGCAACCCTATTGGGTTTCCAAGATGGTAATCTTTATGGAAGTAGATTGCCCCATCTTCCTTCCACGGAATAGCTGATGGGTTTGAACTTCCAACCTTCTGGTTGGTAGTCAAATGCCTTAGGCACCATGCCACCAGAGCTCCTTTACCAAAAGCCAGGAGATAAAAGAAAGAATCTTCCCCTAGAGCCTTTGGAGAGAACATGGCCCTACCAACACCCTCAATTTGGACCGCTAGTGTGAGAGAACATATTTCTGTTTTCATAAGGCACTCAATTTGTTACCACAGCCCTAACAAAACTACTAAACCCTCTGTGACTCCTCTAAGTGAAGCCTGGCTCCCCTTCTCTTCTTTTAATTCCTTGTAAGTACTCCAGCATTGCACATGCCAGATTGTATCCTAACTGTTAGCATGTCTGTTTCACATCACACTGAGAGATCCTTGAAGGCAGAGGCCAGCGGTGGGTCTTGCTCATCTCTGTAAACCCAGCACTAAGCATAGTGCTAGGCATATAGTGACAAAAAAAAAAAAACGCTGCCATCGAGTCAATTCTGACTCAGGGTGACCCCATGTGTTACAGAGTACAGCAGTGTTCCATAGTGTTTTCAAGGCTGTAGGGGAGCTCTGGTGGCCTAGTGCCTAAGGCACTTGACTGCTAACCAGAAGGCTGGCAGTTCAAACCCACCAGCCACTCCTCAGAAGGAAGATGGGGCAATCCACTTCCATAGTGATACTGCCTCGGAAACCCAAGGAGGGGTCGCTATGAGTCAGGTCCAACTCAACGGCACATAACGACAACAACCACCTTTGGTTTTGCCAGGCCTTTCTTCTGAGGCACCTCTGGGTGAGTTTGAACCACCAACCTTTTAGTTAGTAGCCCAGAGTTTAACCATTTGCACCACCCAGAAACTCCTAAGCATATAGTATGTGCTCAGTTTTCCCACACTGGATGGAAAAACTGACAAATGGATGACCAGGAGTTATAGTAGCCAAAACTTGGTTGTTCAGCTACCATAACAGATGATGTTGTCTGTGAACCAGGGCTTTGAGCTGGTTCATTCCAGTTCAGCAGCCCCTGCTGAGAATTTCCTTTTCCACCCCAGATATATGGAACCATAATCTACATGTTGATAAGATTCCCCAGGTATATACACGTAAGAATCACTTGGGGATCGTGTGTTAAAATATAGATTCTGACTCAGTGTCTCTGGAGTGGAAAGACAAATTCTCAGCAGGAGGTCTAAGTGGAAAGAACCAGTTGGGAGCCCTGGTGTGAACATCTCAAAGAGATAACAATTTCTATTTACTGCAACCGTTCTGTTTTTCTTAGAATCACCTTGTCTGTCTCTTAGGCATCCTCTGTGTCTCTCAGTTCACTGTTCTAGTACTTTGTATGCCCTGCTTTCCCTATCACTTTGTTTTTTTCCTTCCTGTGGATCATATCTCTGTACCCTTTGCTGCTTTGTAGCCTCCTCCCGCCATCTTTCTTTTCTGGTTGGGTGCTTGTCTATTCTCTTGCGTCTCATCAAGGACTGTTGGCTAGTAAGACTATCCCTGAGTTCTTCTTAAGTCCTTGGAGAGAAGGTTTTCAAAGGAAGGAAATCAAGAAAGATTTATTTATATATTTATGTATTTTTTATTTCATAGAATCTTGGTAATAAATCTATGACGTGTTATGTCGCCCGGGCCAGCTAGATTACACTTCGGTAACAAAACTGAAAATGCAAACCCCTTGCTATCGAGTTGATTCTGATTCATAGCAACCCTACAGGGCAGAGCAGAACTGCCCCATGGGGTTTGTAAGGCTGTAAATCTTTACAGAAGCAGAGTGCTTCATCTTTCTCCTACAGAGCAGCTGGTGGGTTCAAACTGCCAACCTTCCAGTTAGCAGCCAAGCACTTAACCACTGCCTCACTAGGGCTCCTTCTTCAAATAACCCCAAAATCTCAATAGTTTTATGTAAAACAAACAAACAAACAAAAAGGTTTATTTATTGCTCCTGCCATGTATGCATAGTTGGCTGAGGCTTTGCTCTGAGCCATCACGGTCCTCACTGCAGGACCCAGGTAACAGAGCAGCCAATATCCAGAACATCACGAGCTGCCATGGTAAAAAGAGGAGAGGATGTGGGAATGCATACACTGACTTTAACTTTCCACGTGCAAGAGAAACTTTTTGGGACTTTTTTTTTTTTTGGTAAAAATATATGGAACACAACATTTTCCAATTCAACATTTTTCAGGTATACAATTAATCATGTTGTGCAACCATCACCCATAATCACTGCCAAATTTCTCATCACCATAAACAGAAACTCACTGTTCCTAAACAATGATGCCCCAGAAGGGATATGTTTAATTGGCCAAAGTAGCATAGCCATGCCTGGTTAATTGGTAAGAGTTAAATTGGGTAAGCCAAGGACAGGCAGTCTCTAGATTACCAACAAGTGTCTTTAAATTGCATTTGTACATAAGCTGGCACAGTTAGTTATGGTTTGTATCTAACATTAGTTAGTCAAATATTTGTCTTAGTTTATAGTGTACCTTTCTATATATTAAAAAAAAAAAAATTTTTTTTAAAAGAACACTTCCCATACATGAAAACATCTTTGACATAATAATACAGTAGCAATAATAGCAAAGTTCTGATGTGCATCTCAACATAGCAACCATTTTTTATTACAAACCATTGCATGTACCTTGAATTTTTTCTCTACTAGGCTTTACAGGATTGGTTTGGAACTACAGGCTGTATGTAAGTCAGACATTCATATCCCAGGAACTGCCTGTACAGAACAATCTTCCTGTGTGCGGGAAGGAGAGAGACACTCAAATATTTGTGAACAGGCCTAATGACAATCACAGCAAGTATTATGGTTCCCAGTTTACACGTGAGGTGACTTAGACTCCAAGAGGTTATGTAGTTTGTTCAAGGATATGCAGTAAATGTCTGAGAGGGGGACTGAACCCATATCTTTTGACTCCTGGGACTAAAGCCTTCCCACTTTACCACAACTGAGAATGTCTCAGCCTTTCCTGCCATTTTCTACCAACTCTTTGAACTCTGATGTGAGGCTTGACTTGGTGGCACCCAGGAAGCGAGATGATAGGAAGCTCCACTTTGTTCACCAACCTCTGCATGGCATCTGGTGAAGGGCATCAGGATTCCTCCCAAGGTAGGTGTCCTTCAGACTCCAGTTCCTAAGATAAAACTAAGTAGAGTACAAAATTTAGAGAACAGTCGTTAGAAATCTTCCAAGTAAATCAATCTATGGTGATGAAAATCAGAATTGTGCTTATTGGGAGGAAAAGGAAGAGGTGCTGCATATTGAAATATGGAAACCTTCTGGGGGTGATGCTATATTCATCTGGATGGTAGTTAAATGGGTGAATATTTAATGAAAAAATCATTGAGCTGTACATTTAAGATCATACACGTTGCTATATGTCAGTCTTATGGACTGAATTGTGTCCCTCCAGAATATGTGTTATAAATCCTAACCCCTATACCTATGGGTAAGAAGCTCTGGTGGTACAACGCTTAATGCATTTGACTGCTAACCAGAGGTTGGTGGTTCAAACCCACCAGCTGCTCCACAGGAGGAAGATGAGGCAATCTACTTCCTTAAAGATTTACAGCCTTGGCAGGCGTGCATGGGAGGGATGGACACAGGGAAGAAGTAACTATGGGGAGGAAGTGGGAGGGGAGCTATTGCATTGTGGAAAATTATAGTCAATGTCATGAGACAAGGTAAGTTGTCTGAATTCTTCTCAAGTCCTTAGAGAGAAAAAGACTTTCAAAGGAAGGAAATCAAGAAAGACTTAGTATGTTCCAAGAGGATCTATATATTTTATTTCATATACTCTTGGTAATAAATCTATGACATGTTATGTCGGCCGGACCAACTAGATTAACTTCAGTAACAAAACCAAAAATGCAAACCCACTGCTATTGAGTTGATTCTGATTCATAGTGACCCTACAGGGTACTGTGAGCTGCTGTACGGAAAGTTAATTTGCTTTGTAAACTTTCACCCAAATCACAATAAAAATTAAAAAAAAAAAACCTATGATATGCACATGACACAACCAAAAAAAAAAAAACTATCAAACATGTCAAAGATAAAGTCACAAAAGAAAAAAAAAAAAAGATTTTATTGCCTTGGAAACCTAATGGGGGTTGCTATGAGCCTGAAATAACTTGATGCCAGTGGGTTTTTTTTGTTGTTGTTGTTGTTTGTTGGTTGTTTGGTTTTAATATCTATGGATGCAATCCCATCTAGGACTGGTATTTTGTTATGCTGATGAGGAAGTATTAGTGTTGAGTGTATTTTAAGTCTATCTCATTTGAGATATAAAAGAGCAGATTAAGCAAGGAAGCCAGTGAGCAGAGATAGGGGAAGAGAGATGCCACATGAAGATTACCAAGGAACTGAGGAACATAACCTGGAAAGAGACAAGGATCTGCCCCCACAGCTGTCAAGAGAGAGAAAGCCTTCTCATGGAGCCAGTACCCTGAACTCAGACTTCCAGCCTCCTAAACTGTGAGAGAATAATTTTCTACCTATTAAAGCCACCCACTTCTCGTATTTCTGTTACAGCAGCCCTAGATCACTAAGACCGTCAGTTGTATCTCAATGAAATAAAAATTAAATTTAAATTTTAAATGTTGACCGTAAAAAATATGCTATTAAATGAATGAAAAGTCAAGTTTCAGAGTGGGAGAAAATATTTGAAAATTACAAAGGGCGTGTATCCAGAATACATAAAGAACCCTCAAACTTCAACTGTAACAACACAAACAACCTGGTTAATAAATGGACAAAAGACTTGAAAAACACTTCACCAAAGAAGATATAAGAAAGGGCAATAGGCACACAAAAAGCTGTTCTACGTTGTTAGCCATTAGGGAAATGCACATTGAAGTCACAATGAGATCCCATTACGGATCTACTGTTGTTGTTGTTATGGGCCTGGGCCGTTGAGTCAGCCCCGAGTCATAGCAACCCCTCCTTGGGTTTCCGAGGCAGTATCACTTCAGAAGTAGATTGCCCAACCTTCCTTCTGAGGAGTGACTCGTGGGTTTGAACCGCCAGCTTTCTAGTTAGCAGTCAAGTGCCTTAGGCACTATGCCACCAGAGCTCCCACAGATCTGCTAGAATGACTGAAATAACAAATATTGACAGAGCTGCCAAGTGGTGATGAGGATACAGAGCAACTGCAAGCTCACACATTTGTTAGTGGAATATAAAATGGCTCAGCTCCTCTGGAAAATCACTTGGCAATTTCTCACAAAGTTACTCTGTCCTGTTGGGTCACTATGAGTCAGAATCAGCTTGATACACATTCCATATGACTCAGCAATCCCCCAGTTATCTTTTTACCATGGAGAAAAAGTAAAAGCATGCTCACACAAAAACCTGTATACTAAATATTCATGGCAGCTTTATTTGTAATAACCAAAAACTGGATTAAAAGGATAAATAGATAACAGTAAAATATCCATACCATTAAATATTACTCAGTAATAAAAAGAAACCAACTTGAGACATGCAATAACTCAAATGAATGTCAAAGTATTACGCTGAGTGGGAAAAGTTGGTCTCCAAAAGTTATATACGGTATGATTCCTTTTAGATCATATTTCTGGAAAGACAAAATTACAATGACAGACCAGTGGTTGCCAGGGGCTTTCAAGAGGGAAGGAAGGAGGACGTGACTACAAAGGAATAGCATGAGGGAGTTTTGGGGGTGGTAGAAATGTTCTATATCTTGACTGTGGTGGTGATTACATGAATGTTTAAGTGTATTAAAATTCGTGTAACTATGTATTTTTAAAAGGAGCTCTGGTAGTGCTGTGGTTAAGGCCTTGGGCTGTTAAGCAAAAGGTTGGTGGTTTAAACCCACCAGCCGCTCTACAGGACAGAGATCAGGCAATCTGATTCTGTAAAGATTTACAGCCTTGGAAATCCTATGGGGCAGTTCTACTCTGTCCTGTTGGGTCACTATGAGTTAGAAACAGCCTGATGACAGAGGGTTTGGGTTTGGCAAACTTTTAAAAAGTCAATTTTGTTGAAGTGGGAAGAGAGCTGTTACATTGTGGGGAATGACAGTCAATGTTATGAAACAAAATGTGTAGGAAATGCTATCTGGAAAATGAATTTTCTCTGTTAACTTTCACCCACATCCCAATAATTTTTTTAAGTCAATTTTAGCATTGTTAGTTGATGTGGCCAATTCCAACTCCCAGCTACCTTACGTGTGCAAAGTAGAACTAATTGGTCCATAGGATTTTCAACTGTGACCTTTTGGAAGCAGAACACCAAGCCTGTCTTACAAGACACCTCAACGTGAGTTATCTGCATGTTAATTTTTAAAATAAGATTTTTTTTAGTTTTAAATTTTATTAAAATGAAGAAGATACCTTCTAGCCCTTCCAAAGCATAGAGAAGATCCTGAAAGAAGGAACTAAACAACCAGATACTCCTGAAAAGGCACCACCTTTGCCCGCCCTAACCCCGTACCAGGCCTGGGTTCTCTATGCGTCACCCCTTCTTCCCCTGTTCTCCCACTCGACCAATGTGATCCGTAAATCCCCTCCTTCAGACTCTTAAATCCAGAAGATCATTCTGCTTTGTTCACTCCTACCCCCAGTTCCTAGAACATAGGTACGAGGTGGCTGCTCATAAGTAATGGAATGTTCTAGCACACGGATTCATCTTGACATGCTTCCCAGCAACTCTATGTTTAGCTTCTGCTCCAGCAGACCAACTACACCCCACAGCTGGAGGGCATCACTGGCCTTCTGCTCAAAGCCCAGGCCAGTGTCACAAGCTCACCCATCCTGGATGATTTCCCGGCTGTCCTATAGGCTGAAGTTTGGAGAAATGGACAATCTACTGAGTTTATTGTCACTGTCATGTTAATTTTGGAGTATATTTTTATTTCAAAACAACATCTGTTTAATGATGTTTAAAAAAATTCAAAAAAAAAAAAAAAAAAAAAAAAAGGAGACAAAATCCTGCTTCCCAGAAGTCATAATCATTACTAGTTCCTTCTCTATCTATGTATATGTAGACATGTATATATGTGTAAACAAATAAGTCTATGTATATGTACCAGGTAAGAATTGCTCCACAGTTCTTGAGGTACAAATATGTCCTGTATTTTTATGGACTGTCACATATCAAATCAGGCTTCAGCCCCAACACTCACTGACTGGATTTCCAGTCTTTGACAGTTTTCAGGCTCCCTCTCTTAAGTCATAGAAGGATGCCCAGATTTGTGCCACCTTGAGAAAACAGAAGAGTCTGGTCCTCCGACTACAGCAGCCAGCACAGCCCCATTCCTTGCCCAGGCTTATGAGGTCGTTAGATGTCAGCCCACTCAGCTGCTCCGGGCAGTTTAATCACCCAAGCGTGACATCAGCAAAACCAGGTAAGTGGAAAAAAAAAAAACCTTTGGAAAGAATTTGCTGTTTCAGAAGAAGAGGAGGAGAAGAAGAGAAGCATCAAAGTTGTCATCCTGGGAAAAATCACAACTCTATAGCATACCCTTGGGTTTCATATAAAAAAACAAAACAAAACCCATTGCAACCCCTCCTTGGGTTTCCGAGGTGGTATCACTACAGAAGTAGATTGCCCAACCTTCCTTCCGAGGAGCAGCTGGTGGGTTTGAACCGCCAGCCTTCTGGTTAGCAGTCAAATGCCTTAGGGACCACACTACCAGAGCTCTTTGGATTTCATGTAATTGGGTTTTTTATTTGTTTGTTTTTAATTACAATGGGAGGGGACACCATAATAGCCTAAGTATTTGATCTGGCCTTGCCGGAGGGTGTCAGCTCCGAAAAAGCCTGGTTCAGAGGCTCACATCCAATCCTCGTGGACTAAGGCAGCTCCTGTCATCTGGAGGGCTGCTTTGGAATAGGCCCAGGTCTGCACATGCCCTGCAGAAGGAATGCATGGTGTCACTCTTTTCCCTCAGAGTCCCCAGAGGTCCAACAGTCAACCAAGGGGGAGGCTACTGTTTCCATGTTTTCCCTCTCAGACCAGACAGCCAGCACCTTCTAAAACTAAGGCCTACATAGGAATGATTTTCCTTTAGAGAGCCACACCCAGCCTAATTCTTCCTTTTCCTTCTGAAACATATCCAAACCAAACTAGTTGCTTTCCAGTTGATTCCAACTCATGACGACCCCATGTATGTCAAAGTAGGACTGTGCTCCATAAGGTTTGCAATGGCTGATTTTTCACCAATAGATTGCCAGGCTTTTTTCCCTGGCATCTCTGAGTAGTCTCAAACTTCCAATTTTTCAGTTAGTAACTGAGGGTGTTAACAATTTGCACCACCCAGAGATTCCTTTTCCTTTTAAAACACATACACACACAAAAGCTAAATCGCTCAGGGGGTCAGGAAACCAATGACTCCAAGGAAATAAAGTCCTGGCTACCTAGAGGAAGAAGAGAAGAATATCATTGTTTAGAAAAAAATCCTTAATCAATTGTTATCACATTAAATTCATAATAAATTGTCCTGCTATCTAGCACATTCTTTTAAATTTTATTATCACTTCAGAGATGATGCCTGTTGGGAAAGCTACATTAGGATGTCAATTAATAAGCCCTTGTGAAATTTTCTGGGATGCAGAGGCCCGTGATGGGCATAGCACAGGGAGTTAAAGACAGGAACAGACAAGATCCTTTTGAGAAACTTCAGTTCAATCTAGACAATAAAATGCACACAACATCTGAGAAACTATTTGAGGGCAACTCAGGTCAATTAATATTCACTGAGCATCTGCTAATAAAAGTTAATATTTACTTATGTTGGGTGCAGTATTCCCAGGACTGGTACAGTGCCTGGCACCTAATAAGCTATACGTAAATGTTGTTGTTGTTGTTGTTGTTATGTGCCGTCGAGTCGGCCCCGACTCATAGCGACCCCTCCTTGGGTTTCCAAGGCAGTATCACTACAGAAGTAGGATTGCCCAACCTTCCTTCCGAGGAGTGGCTGGTGGGTTTGAACCTCCAGCCTTCTGGTTAGCAGTCAAGTGCCTTAGGCACTATGCTACCAGAGCTCCTATAGACAGGCATATAGGGTGAATATTTACATCAGGTAGATAACACTCCTTAGAAAGATCAATCATGGGAGAGCAGAAGGGCAGTATTTGCACAGGGAGATAGCTCAGGGGGCAGGAATGCATAGGAAGGAAGGACACATGGAAAAGATGACTACAGGGAGGAAATGGGAAGAGAGCTGCTACATTGTGGGGAATTGTAGGCAATCTCATGAAACAAAATGTGTATGAACTGCTACATGGAAAATGAATTTGTAATCTTTCACCCAAATCATAAGAAAAATTAAAAAAAAAAAAAAGAAGAAGAAGAAGAAGTAGAAGGTCACCAATAAAGCAGGAATCTGAGTTCTGATCTCTGGTGCCCAAAGGGGATTGTAAATGCTTCATTTTGACTGGTCACCCTTAGCTCTCAGATCTCAAAAGAGCAGACAGTTCTCAGAAAGGTCCAAGACAGGCATGTGAGGTCTTGGTGGACTTAAGTCAAAAAGTGGCTAAAAATATATCTGCAGACTCTAAAGCGAAATAGACTTTTCCTTGCCAGAACTAAATAGGCATGGGTCAAGCAGAGGAAGAAGGAAAGGTAGTTAGAGGGACCAGAGTTGCAAGAAAGTTAGACAAGCTCAAGGAACCAAGAGAAATCCAAGATACTGAACCCCCAAAGCACAGAGGAAAATAGGGCTTAGAAGAGGCTGGGAAAGTGGGCTAGATCAAGAAAGGCCTGGTAGACCATGTTGAGAATTTTGAAAGGATTTCTAAAAGCCTCTAGGAAGCACTGGGGTTTTAAGCAGCAGGTAGACATGCTCAGAGTTACATCTGTGAATGCTCAGACTGGCTGCAAAATGGAGAAGGGATCTGAGGAGGGCAAGACTAGAGGCAGAGAAACAAGGCAGGAGGCGAGTGTGGGGACACAGGCTGGAGATGATGGTGGCTTGGAGGAGAGGAAAAGTGGAGACACTTTTACAGGGAAAAATCAATAGTATTCGAAGAATAGGAGGAGCGGGGAGAGAGGGACTCCAAAGGCCTGTAAAAACAAACCCAACAAAACACACTGCTGTTGAATAGGATCCATCTCATAGCAAGCCCTCCTTGGGTTTCCAAGGCCCTATCTCTACAAAAGTAGATTGCCCAACCTTCCTTCTGAGGAGTGGCTGGTGGGTTTGAACTGCCAGACTTCTGGGTAGCAGTCAAATGCCTTAGGCACTACTCCACCAGAGCGCCTAAAGACCCAAAAGGTTGAGTGAATATAACATTGGCTGGAAGTCTAAAGATTGAGGTTCTAATTCCAGATCTGCCACCAATATATTTCCCAATGGCTTTAGTCAAATCACTTTAAAGCCTTTAACTGCTTCAGTTTCCTCCTCACAAGAAGAAATGGGACCTGTTGATCTTAGGGCCCTATCCAGTCCTATGATTTTGTGACACAAATGCCTTAACAAAGACAAAATGAAACAGTGGAGTCATCTCCCTAGGCTAGTTTATGGACTTTCCCCTGTGCTGTACTTACCACCATTGATCATCACATATTTCCGATATATCAGAATACTCTACTTACTGGCCTGACTCCCTCAAAGGATTGAGGCTTCTAGCTCTGTATCCTGTACTTGGAGCCACAGGAGGCCTATGGCAGTTGATTCTTTGCATTTGTTCAACTGATTATTTTGAAGTGTTGAGAAGACAGACACATGGTTATTCCAGAAAGGCATCGTAGTGTGATGTGTTGTTTGTTTTCTGTATATTTGGCACAGTGGTAGACGTTAGGGTGATCCCAGCACACAAGAAAGCCAACCATTGCCCTTCTAGACAGACCTTACGTCAAATCAAGTAGGTAAGGTAGACATTAAATACATGAGTACAAAAAACAATGGTTTATTTCTAGTTGTGGTAAATACTACAAGGAAAAGTAGTGGCTACTGTGTGTAATAGGGAGACCTACAGCTATGGGTTTGTTTGTTTGTTTTTTAGCCCCAGGATGAAGGAAAGGTTTCTGGGAACATGACCTTTACTATGATAAGAATGAGTAAATTTACTCACAGTAGGAGGGAGAAAAGAAAAGAAAAAAGGGAGAGATAGAGACTGACTTTTAGGTAGAAGGAAAATAACATGAGTGACGCCCAAACAGGAAGTAGTTTTCGGAGGTGGATACTAGAAGGAACCCCACCAGAATGAATGGTATCTTTATTGGGCTGTGGTATGATGGGAACTTTTTCTTTTCTTCTGTATATATTTGCATTTCACAGATTTCCCACAACAAACAAGCATTATTTTAATCATCAGAGGAAAAAAAATATTATTGTTAGTTTCAACAAAATAATAAAGGATGTGGGAGTCTGGGTGTCACGAGGGGGCACATTCCAGGGGGATGAGTGACATCAGCAGTGAGTAACTGCTACGTGGGGGAGAGCAATGAGCACATTGCTGGGGCTGCAACACAACAGCCTAGGTGACTCACAAACGAGACAGGTCTATGAAGGTGAGGCCGAGGAGTTAGGCAGTGATATGAGAAGTCACCAAAAGCTATGTTCAGAAGGCCTGAGCTGGGAGAGGTATACATAATTTTGGCAGAGGGGAACAGAGTAAGGAGAGACCAAAGACATAAAGACCCTTTAAGAGGTCCCTGCATAAGATCTTGGATAGGATGGGAGGACAGCATGGAACAAAATTCAAAATCTTTAAAAAAAAAAAAAAAAAAAAGACCAGGTTTGCTGGTCTGGTAGAGACTGAGACCCCTGAGACTATAGCCCCTCGTCACCCTTCAGGTCTGGAACTGAACTTACTCCTGTGGCTTCCAGCCAAACAATAGACAGGAATATGGGGTGAATATTTATATCAGGTATATACACCCTTTGTGAGGAGCTCTGGTAGCATAGTGGCTAAGGCATTTGACTGCTAACCAGAAGGCTGGCGGTTCAAACCCACCAGCCACTCCTCGGAAGGAAGATGGGGCAATCTACTTCCATAGTGATACTGCCTCGGAAGCCCAAGGAGGGGTCACTATGAGTCGGTCGGCACATAACAACAACAACAACACCCTTTGTAGCAATCAATCCTGGGAGAACAGAAAGGCAGTGTTTGCTCAGGGAGATAGCTGGGGGGGAGGGGTGGGCAGAAGTGCATGGGATGGAGGTAACCTACAGGGAGGAAGAGGGAAGAGAGCTGTTGACATTGTGGGGAATTGCAGTCAATATCATGAAACAAAATGTGTACTGAACGCTGTATGGAAAATGAATTTGCTCTGTATACATTCACCCAAATCACAATAAAAATTAAAAAAAAAAAAAAAAGAGGTCCCTGCATGGCTAAAGGAGTACTTGGATGGTGCAAAAGTCTTAGCTCTCAGCTGGTAACTGAAATATTGGTCACCCAGAGGTGCCTTGGAAGAAAGTCCTGGTGATCTAGTTCTCAAAACTTAGCCATGGAAAACCCTATGGAGCACAGTTCTATTCTACTCTGAGCCACCTGTGGTCACCACAAGTCAGAGTTGACTTGACAGCAACTGGTAGTGGAGGTGCATGGCTGGTGTGAGAAAGCAGGGGCCTGGTGAGGGCAGTGGTACAGAGCAAATTCGGGTCCTCCCGGTTACTTTCCCAGCATCAAGGAGTTAGGCTGCCCAGTGCTTCTACCCCTACAGCAGAGTGGAAGCTGTGGTTTCCAAAGCTTCCTGATCTGCATCTCTGAGAGAGAAACTGCTGGCTTGTGGACGTTTCTGAAGAGATGAAGTCAAAGATTGATTTGGAGTGGGGGCGGAGCATAGGCAGGATTTGGAAAGTTGAGGCTTCATGTCCTTCTAATATCTGCTCCTGCCCACGGCTGATCTTGATAAGTGCTACTGCCACCCACACCAAACTTTGCCAGGATTCCCCCTTGGGGCTGTGAAGCACTTTTGGAAGTGGGATTTGAGTTGCAAAGGAAAATTGGCTCCACTCTCCCCTCTGAACTGGACCTACAGGAAGTGCCTCAGCCACCTCCCTCTAAGCTTCCCCTCCCCCATCATGTGATTCACCTCAACCCTGCTTGGCGTCTCCCACTCACCTCACACTCCAACCTGGGCACAGCCTACCCATTGCCAGAACAGGCAGATAAGGAGCAAATTTATCCCGCCCGGCCTTCCACCCAGCATAGAAGTTGAACTCAACAGGAAGATCTGTGCCCAACTCAGTCATAAAGAGAAATGAAGTTCTGATACATGCCACACTATGAATGAACTTTGAAAACATTGTGCTGAGTGAAATAAGCCAGTCACAAAAGGACAAATATCGCATGATCACACTTATAGGAAATATCTAGAATAGGCAAATGTATACAGATCAAAGTTTGTTAGCGCTTATTAGGGGCTGGAGAAAAATAAACAAGACCAAACTCACTGCCATGGAGTTGGATCTGACTCATAGCGACCCCTCCTTGGGTTTCCAAGGCGTTATCACTAGGGAAGTAGATTGCCTAACCTTCCTTCCAAGGAGTAGCTGTTGTTGTTGCTATGTACTGTGGAGTATATCCAACTCATAGTGACCCCTCCTTGGGTTTCCAAGTGGCTGGTGGGTTTGAATTGCCAGCCTTCTGGTTAGCAGTCAAATGCCTTAGGCACTAAGCCACCAGAGCTCCCTCAGGGGCTGGAGGAAGGGCGAAAAATGGAACCATGGTTTGGGAAACAGTGAATTTCTGTTTTCTGTGACAGGAAATTTAGCAACAATTATGGGTGATGGTTGCACAACATGATTAATGTAATAGATGTCACTATTGTACACCTGAAAAATGTTGAAACCAAAAATGTTGTGTTATGTGTATTTTTATTACAATTTAAAAAAAAAGAGGTTCTATTCCGTAGTGATACTGCCTCGGAAACCCAAGGAGGGGTCGCTATGAGTCGGGGCCGACTCGATGGCAAACAACAACAACAACATCATCAATAAAAAGCAAGTCTATGCCTTCATTCTATCTGTCCCATGAGACAAGAGACACAAAATCACATTAAGTCATCAGCGCATCAGATGCAGAATAGATCCGCAAACAGCTGTGGGATCTCTATTCATCACCCTGTAGTTGACCCTGTGCTGTTGTGAGGATCAATAAGGCAAAGATATCGAAGAAACGGTCCCAGCCTCTAGGAATTTCATATGCTGTTTTGGAGGCAGCAGTTCTTAATAAAAGCACCATCAACCCAGATCTGGGCTCATGTCACAACTGAGCTCTTGCTAACTGAGTCATCTTGGGCAGGCCATATACCCCTCTAAGACTCGGTTTCTTCAACTGTGAAATGGCAATAATAACTTGTTTAGGATCAAATGACACAGTGTACATGAAAAATAGAAACTACATTTAAAAGAATCCCTTCCTTCCACAGATATCTACTGTGAGCCTTGTTATTGTTGTTGTGTGCCATCGAGTCGGACCCGACTCATAGCGACCCCTCCTTGGGCTTCCGAGGCAGTATCACTATGGAAGTAGATTGCCCCATCTTCCTTCCGAGGAGTGGCTGGTGGGTTTGAACCGCCAGCCTTCTGGTTAGCAGTCAG
>NW_006921881.1:2362531-2368855 GCF_000298275.1 Orycteropus afer afer
GCTGGAAGCCATGCCACCAGTATTCCAAATATCAGCAGGGTCACCCATGATGGACAGGTTTCATTGGAGCATCCAGACTAAGATAGACTAGGAAGAAGAATGTGGCAGTTCACTTTTTTAAAAATTGGCCACTCAAGCATGGAGGGCCAGACACAGGGAAGAGGTAACTATCAGGAGGAAGTGGAAGGGAAGCTGTTGCGTTGGGGTAACTTGTAGTCAAAGTCATGAGACAACGTGTATGTGAACTGCTGTATGGAAAGTGAATTTGCTCTGTAAACTTTCACCCAAATCACACACAAAAAAATGGCCACTCAAAACCTTATGAATAGCAGTGAAGCATTGTCTGATATACTGCTGGAAGATGAGCCCTCACATTGGAAGGCACTCAAAATACAACTGGAGAATGGAGCAAAGCTTTTGGGACCTTCATTTGCTGATGTGGGATGACTCAAAACGAGAAGAAACAGCTGCAAAACATCCATTAATAATCTGAATGTGGAATGTATAGAGTCTAAATCTAGAAAGATTGGAACTTGTGAAAAATGAAATGGAACACAAGAAATTCGATATCCTAGGCATTAGTGAGCTGAAATGTATTAGATATTTTTAATTAGACGATCATATAGTCTACTATGCCAGGAATGACTAATTGAAGAGGAGTAGCGTCACAGTCATCGTCAAAAAGAACGTTTCAAGATCTATCCTGGGATTGTCCAACCTTCCTTCTGAGGAGTGGCTGGTGAGTTTGAATCACCAGCCTTCTGGTTAGCAGTCAAGTGCCTTAGGCACTATGCACCAGAGCTCCTAAAGGCACTTCAAAATCTGGGATGCTTGGGCAAATTGTTCTTCATTTTGTTTGCATTCCTGCTTCTGCTTTAAAGCTATAACCCTTGCACTAATTTCAGCAGTTTGCTGAACAGGCAATGTGGCTGCATTTAGACAAGTCCAGTCAAGCCCGGGGAGGGTCCAAGAAAACAGTCTTTGCAAGAATATGACTATGCCTAGGCAAGTTCAGAAGTGGGATCCAAAGGTGCATCGCCTTCAATGACCTCAGAGGAATTTAGAACTGCAGGCTTTGATATCAAGCAAGAGGCAATTGGGCTCTCCACCTCCACAACATCTGAGGAATTGCCTCGGAAATATAGAATGGCATATTCTACAAGAGCACCATTGTGGAGTGAATGACTGCTTAAATGCCTGGAAGCTCTTTAATGTGCTGAAGAGCAAAGATATCCCCTTGAAAACTAAGGTGAGCCTGACACGAGCCATGGTATTTTCAATCGCCTCATATCCAGGAATAAGGAAGACAGAAGAGTCAATGGTTTTGAGTTGTGGTGTTGGCAAAGAATGCTGAAAGTACCATGGACTGCTACAAGAATGAACAAATCTGTCCTGGAAGAAGTGCAGCCAGAAAGCTCCTTGGAAGTGAGAATGGCCAGACTTCATCTCACCTACTTTGGTCATGTTGTAAGTAGGGACCAGACCCTGGAGAAGGATATCATGCTTAGTAAAGTGGAGAGTCAATGAATAAGGGAAGGCCCTCAACGAGATAGATTGACACAGTGGCTGCAATGATGGGCACAGGTATGGCAAGGATCACGGAGCTGGCAAAGGACTGACTGGGCAGTGTTTTGTTCTGCTGTACATAGGGTCACTATGAGTCAGAGATGCCTCAATGGTACCTAACAATAACCACAACAATCACAGATTTATCATGTAAAAGAAGAGCAGAATCAGGTATGACAAACTATGGCCTAAGTTATATGTTGACTGTTACTTAGTACTTTGTACTTAGTATCAAAAGCCTCTCTTGCTTATGATAGTCCTCAGTTGCCTCCTGCTTTTGCAGAAAACAGTTTATAACTTGGCCCACCTTCCGTATCATAGTTTTTGACAGTTTTGAGCTCTCTACAGCAGTTGTAAATATTCAGTGCTTTGACTATTCCTTCTTTTCATACCAGGAAACATTCTGAGTAGAAGACAGGAGACTTATAATTCATAAGACTGAAATTTGACTATTTCCTGTATGCTTGGGGTTTTGCCCCAAAATAGGTTAATAGCAACAAAACACAAAGTCCCATCACAACTAAGGTTACATCTTAAAATCTTGGACCTTGATATTCCAACAGAAATAAGTATTGTAGACTGATTATGTATATTAGAGAAGGAGAAAATAGAAAAATAGTAAGTTAAGTCTGAAATATTGTGCCTTTTAACTGATTTGATAATGGCCTGAATCCTGAAAAGTCATGTTGGTTTTATTTTATTTTGTTTTTGAAAACTGGAAATTTGACAGACTTAATTAGAAAATGGTAATCATGCTGTTTCTTGCATTCTCAATTATATTATGGGAATAGGAAAAAAAAAAAAAAAAGATCTATCCTGAAGTACGATGTTGTCAGTGATAGGATAATATCTGTTATTGTTCTTATTTGCCATCGAGTCAGAGATGCGATCCCTCCTTGGGTTTCCAAGGCGGTATCTCTATGGAAGTAGATTGCCCAACCTTCCTTCCGAGGAGTGGCTGGTGGGTTTGAACCTCCAGGCTTCTAGTTAGTAGTCAAATGTCTTAGGCACTACACTAGCAGAGCTCCTGGATAATATCTAGATACCTCCAAAAAAGACCAATTAATATCATTATTATTGAAATTTATGCACCAATCACTGAAGCCAACAATGAAGAAAGATTTTTACCAATGTCTTCAGTCTGAAATTGACCAAACATGCAATCAAGGTGTATTGATGATTACTGGTAATTAGAATGTGAAAGTTGGAAACAAAGAAGCAGCATTAGTAGTTGGAAAATATGGCCTTGGTAATAGAAATGACCCAGAAAATCATATGACAGAATTTCACAAGACCAACAACTTATTCATTGCAAAAACCTTTTTTCAACAAAATAAAAGGTGATTATACATCTGGACCTCGCTAGATGGAATACACAGGAATCAAATCGACTGCATCTATGGAAAGAGTTGGTGGTGGAGAAGCTCTATTTCATCAGTCAGAACGAGGCCAGGGGCTGACTGTGGAACAGACCACCAACTGCTCATACACAGTAAATTTAAGCAGAAGCTGAAGAAAATTAAAACAAGTCCACAAGAGCCAAAATATGATCTTGAGTATAACCCACCTGAATTTAGAAACCATCTGAAGAATAGATTTGATGAATTGAACACCAATGACCGACAACTAGACAAGTTGTGGGATGACATCAGAGACATCATACATGATAAACGTAAAAGGTCATCAAAAGGACAGGAAAGAAAGAAAGGACAAAAATGGATGTCAGAAGAGACTCTGAAACTTGCTCTTGCATGGAAAGTAGCTAAAGTGAATGGAAAGATAATGAAGTAAAAGATCTCAACAGAAAACTTCAAAGAGTAGCTCGAGAAGACAAAGTAAAGTATTACAATGCAATATGCAAAGTACTCGGTGTTAAAAAACCAAAAGGAAGGAACACAATCAGCATTTCTCAAGCCGAAAGCACTGAAAAAAAAATTCAAGCCTCAAGTTGCAATACTGAAGAATTCTATGGGCAAAATATTGAACAATGCAGGAAGCATTGAAAGAAGATGGAAGGCATACACAGAGTCACTGTACCAACAAGAATTGGTCAATGTTCAAACATTTCAGGAGGTTAAGAACCAATCGTATTGAAGGAAGAAATCCAAGCTGCACTGAAGAAATTGGCAAATAACAAGCTCCCAGGAATTGACAGAATACCCACTGAGATGTTTTAACAAATGCATGCAATTCTGGAAGCACTCATTTGTTTGTACCAAGAAATTTGGAAGACAGCTATGTGGCTGACTGACTGGAAGAGATCCATATTTGTGCTCATTTCAAAGAAAGTTGATCAAACAGAATGTGGAAATTATCAAACAATAACATTTATATCACACACAAGTAAAATTTTGCTGAAAATAATTTCAAACTGGTTGCAGCAGTACATCAATAGGAAAGTGCCAGAAATTCAACCTGGATTCAGAGAGGACATGGAATGAGGAACATCATAGTTGATGTCAGGTGGATCTTGGCTGAAAGCAGAGAATACTAGAAAGATATTTACCTGTGTCTTATTGACTAAGCAAAGGCAGTCAACTGTGTGGATCATAACAAATTACAGATAACATTGTCAAGAATGGGAATTCCGAAACAGTTAATTGTGCTCATGCAGAAACTGTACATAGACCAAAAGGCACTCATTCCAACAGAACAAAGGAATATTGTATGATTTAAAATCAGGTAAATGTACATGAAGATTATATCCTTTCACCATACTTATTCAATCTGCATGCTAAGCAATATTCCAAGAAATCAAAGTACATATTGCACTGGGCAAATCTACTCCAAAGAAGTCACTTTGAAGACTAAGGTGCCCCTGACCCAAGCCATGGCATTTTCAGTAGCTTCATATGCATGTGAAAGACGGACAACGAATAAGGAAGACTGCAGAAGAATTGATGCATTTGAATTGTGGTGTTGGTGAAAAATATTGAAAATACCACAGAATGCCAGAGAACAAACAAATCTGTCTTGGAGGAAGTGCAACTGGAATGCTCAGAAACAAAAATGGCCAAACTTCGTATCTCAAACTTCGGACACATTATCAGAAGGGACCAGTCCCAGGAAAAGGATATCATGCTTGGTAAAGTAGAAACCAGAAAACAAAACAAAACAAACTCACTGCCATTGAGTCGATTCCAACTCATAGCGACCCCCATTGGATTTCTTAGGTGGTAAATCTTTACAGAAGTAGATTGCCCAGTCTTCCTTCAGCAAAGTGGCTGGTGGGTTCAAACCGCCAACCTTCTGGTTAGCAGTCAAATGCCTTAGGCACTACACTACCAGAGCTCCTTTAGTGAAGTAGAGGGTTAGCAAAAAAGTCCAAGACCCTCAACGAGATGGATTGACCTAGTAGCGGCAATGATGGGCTCAAGCATGTCAGTGATTGTTAGGATGGCGCAGGACCAGGCAGTTTTTCCTTCTGTTGTACATAGAGTCATTAGTAGTCAGAACAGACTCGGTGGCACCTAAACAATTTTTCAGCCAGGCCTTTTTTCATAGGTGCTTTTGGGTAGACTAGAACATCCAACATTTTGGTTGGCAGCTGAGTGCACTGACTGTTTGTACCACCCAGAAACTCCATTGAATAAATGGGACCCACACATGGGAATCATCAGCCCAAGACAGCTGTACTATTCCATGTGCTCCTCTTACAGCATGACTGACATTCCAAGACGAGGTCCTCCCTTGAATCTGGGTTGGGCCGTGACTGCTCCAACTAAGGGGAGTGATGCAGTGGTTTCCTAGGTTAGCTCATAAAAAGAATATAAATAAATACAAAGAATACAGTTCATTATGGTTGTCTCTCTCAGCCAACCAATCGCCAAGCCCAAAGCTGAGCACAGGAAAGGAACTGAGGCCCCCAGCCAATAACCAGCACCCACTGACAGACACATGAGTGAAGGAACTTCTGATGATTCCAGCCCCTGTTTTGGAGTCTTCCAGTTGAAGCCCCAGATAGCATTGTAGAGCAGAGAGAAGCCATTCCCACTGTGCTCCTTCCAAGTTCCTGACCCACAGAACCCACAAATATAATAGAGGATGGTCTTGTGCCACTAAGTTGAGACAGCTAGCTTGTTAGGTAACATTAGATAACCAGAACACAGAGTAACTTAGGGCTAGCAGGACTAAGCAGCAAGTAAATTGGAGGAGAAAGTGGCCTAGAAGAATTAAGAGTTGGTTAGAATGAAATGGAATTACAGACAGTACCTGGCTATGAATGTCTAACTTACATACACCCATAGTTACAGACCATATTAAAAATTTGACCACAATAACAAACAGGTGCGACTTTGAGACATACATCAAAACATTATATTATTACTCTATTATTATGTTAAAGATGTTTTAGTGTATCTGGAAGTGTTTCTTTAATGTTTTTATGGATAGAAAAGTTTACTATATACTAAGACAAACATTTGACTAATGTTAGATATGAACCATAGATAACCATACTTAACGGTTCTGACTTAAGTACAAATTTGTCTTCAACACAGAATTAGAAACTGAAGTCATTCATAATCCAGGGACTGCTTATAAGGAAGGAAGGTTTTACAAACCCTAACCATGTGGTTTCTCACTCTGTCCTGCTGTGACTCGACGGCACATAACAACAACAACAACAACAACAACAAGGACTAATGATGCTGGATATCTCTCCATGTGTTTGTTGGCCATTTGTATTTCCTCTTTGGATAAATGTCCTTTGCCCATTTTTTGATCCTCTATCCTTTACCTTGAGAGCTCTGATAGCAT
>NW_006921881.1:2371604-2372847 GCF_000298275.1 Orycteropus afer afer
GCCTGGAAGGGTGGTCAAACTAGCCAATCACAGCATCAGAACTCTAAGCACATGAGAGTGGGAACTTCCCAGAACATTGTATTGTGCCACGCCCAACAGAAATAACCCAGGTGGGCGACTTTAAAATCAGGATCTCCTCCTAGCTAATAGCAATTACCACCTTAGAGTTTACAAAGACTTATGGGTAGAAAAGCCACACTAAGTAATTTACTACACCGCAGTGCCTAACGCATTTAACTGCTAAGGAGAAGTCTGGTGGTTCAAACCCACCAGCCACTCTTCAGAAGGAAGGTTGGGCAATCTACTTCCATAGTGATACTGCCTTAGAAACCCAAGGAGGGGTCGCTATGACTCAGCGGCAGTGAGTTTGGTTTTAGTTTATTCTTTGCCTTATCCATTGGTTTCTCTTCTTCCACCCACCTTCACATTAGAGTATATAATTACTTTCTAAAGGGCTGTTCCCCTCTCTCTATCCATGACCTTCAAAGATCTCATTCCTTCTTGTTTAAACTATAGCCTATGAGCCAAAGTGTTCCTTATATCCACATATCTAGTTTTATTCTTTCACATGAACTCCTGCCTCGTATCTTGTTTCACACTAATCATGTGCAGATTCCTTATTTCTTTGCTACCTCAATCCAACACACCCAAAATGGAACTCATTGTCTTGTCCACTGTAATGGATGCGGTCTGGGCCCTGCCCAGATCCTTTTTACTGGTGGCTCACTCATCCCAAAGTGGCCACATCTGATGGCTGATAACCACATGCAGCTGCCCCTTTTCAGGAAAAATTGCCCTGGGCCAAATAGGAGCCAAGCCACACACACACAGCACACATTTACACTTTAAACATACCTTGGCCAACAACTGCTTGACACAGGAGTACAAAAGTCCAATCCCCTTACCTCGAGATGGAACAGACTTTGTGGTGCAGTTCGTGCCTCCAGAAAGTCCCCAGTGGCTCCAACTGAAGCACCCACATCCTTGCTTAACTTCTTCCGCTTTTCAATCGAGCCATCTATCAGTCTGTCAGTGGGGGCTTGAGTGTTGCTATGATGCTGAACAGGTTTCAATGGAGCTTCCAGACTAAGAAGAGCTAGGAAGAAAGGCCTTGGGGTCTACTTCCAAAAGTCAGCCAGTGATACCACTGTCAACCACTCGGAGGGGGATCTATGTAGGAGATCCTGGGTAAAGAGGGAGAACAATGTGGAACAAAACTCAAAATCATTTGGGAAAAAAAAAA
>NW_006921881.1:2373777-2378379 GCF_000298275.1 Orycteropus afer afer
CCGTTTGCTGGGAATCCTTCCTCTCAGCTCCCCCAGCCTGAAACTTTAGACTTACCTTCCTCTGATTTTTCTTCATCTCCCTATTAGGCCAGCCATCCATCCCACTACATTTTCTAGTAAATGCTTCTCAAGATTTATTTCTTCCTCCTCATTCCCACTGCCCCCACATGATCACCTCACACCTGGGTTGTGAAATCAGCCTCTTCTCTGACCTCCCTGCTGCTTCCTGCCTTTCCTCCCTCTTTCCTAAGGCTAACACGTAAGTACTTGATGGTTATTGTGTACTCTCCAGTCAATTTTGACTCATAGTGACCCAATATGACTGAGTAGAACTGGTCCATAGTATTTCCTAGGTTGCAGTCTTTATTGGACTATTCTCCTGCAGAGCAGCTGGTAGTTTTGAACTGCCGACCTTTTGATTAGCAGCCAAGAGCTTAACCATTGTACCACCGGGGCTCTTAGTACCAGATTAAAATTCCTTAAATGCCTCTGATCATGTAACTCCCCTACTCAAAAGTCTAACTCCAATTGTTTCTAATGACATTCAGTAAAAATGTGTTTGTCTGCTTTCCTGGGCCCTCACTGAGACCTGGCTTCCACCTTGTTTATTTAACCTCAGTTTTCAATATTTCTAGTTTTCTATTGCAGCCACCTCCTCTAGCATTGCACAAACCACAGTCGTTCCCATCACATCAACACCATTTCCTCTTCTCTCCTACAGTTTAAATCCTGTTTTTTATGAGAGGGACAATCAACTGTTTCTCAGGATCCACCCTCCCCTTCTTTTCAGTTTCCAGCTGAGCACATGACCCGGCTGGAGTAAATAGTACATTTCCAAGCCTCCCTTGCAGTTAGATATGGCTAAGTGCCTTAGTTTGAATCTATTGGATATAAGCAGAAATATTGTGATTGAATTGTGTCCCTGAAAAATATGTGTGGGAGTTCTGGTCCCTATACCTATAAATGTAATCCTACTTGGAAATAAGGTTTTCTTTGTTACATTAACGAAACCATATCATGTAGGGTGTGTCCTAGATCTAAACACTTCTGATTTGTAAGGAGCAGCAAAGCACAAATGGGGGGAAATAGATGCTACCTGAAAATAGATGCTTAGGTGCAGCCCTAGTGAGCTAGGGAAGCTACAAAAAGTGAAAGAGATAATAAGGATTCTCCTCCAAAGCTGACAAAGAAAGTCTTCTGCTAGAGCAAAAGCTCTGAATTCGGAGTTCTAGACTCCTAAACTGTAGAAAATAAATTTCTTCTCATTAAAGCCACACATTTGTGATAGTTCTATCATAGCAGCAGCAGGAAACTAAGACGGAAGGATGTGTATTTCTTTGCCCATTCTCTTTCCTACTGGCTGGAAAGTGGCACTTAAACAGTCATCTTAGATCATGAAGTGAAAGTCATGTATTAAGAATTGGGAGGCCATAAACAAGATCTACTACCCAAGCCCTGGGGTCCCTGCATGGTACAAATAGTTAACATGCTGAGCTGTTAACTAAAAGATTGTAGGTTCAAATCCACCCAGAAGCACCATGAAAGAAAGGCCTGGTGACCTGCTTCTGAAAATCACAGCCATTGAAAATGCTATGGTGCACAGTTCTACTCTGACACGCATGGGGTCACCATGAGTTAAAATCAACATGATGACAACTGGATTTGATTGGCTCCAAGCCCTGCACTGCCTACCTTGGTCTGGACTTTATTTCTCTCAGACAGAAATGAGCTAACATCCTGTAAGCCACTGTTATAGTTGTTTTTTGTCACTCACAGCTGAACCAGACCTTAACTGACACAGTATCCATCATGGTTCTTGCTCACATTGTGTGAAGGAAAAGAGTAGATGCAGTGGTGAGCTGGTAAATGTTTAACAGCTGCCTGTGGTGGTGTGTAGAGGTGGCGGAGTCCTGATTTGTGACATTTCCAGTTTGGGTGGTGTTAATATTTCCATGAAGGTCAAGTTCATGCTACCAATGTTACATCAATTGGTTCACATACTTCCTACAAATATAACCATCGTATCTTGTGAGCTGCTTTGAGCCAGTTACACATGTTGTTGTTGTTGTTGTTAAGTGCCGTCGAGTCGTTTCCGATTCATAGCGACCCCATGCACAGCAGAAGGAAACACTGCCCGATCCCGCGCCAGCCCCACAATCCCTGCTATACTTGAGCCCATCATCGCAGCCACCGTATCAATCCATCTTGTTGAAGGCCTCCCCCTCTTTCGTCGACCTTCCACCCTACCAAGCATGACATCCTTCTCCAGAGAATGGTCCCTTCTTACAACATGACCAAAATAGGTGAGACGAAGTCTGGCCATTCTTGCTTCCAAGGAGCATTCTGGCTGCACTTCCTCCAGGACAGATCTGTTAGTTCTTTTAGCAGTCCATGGTACTTTCAGCATTCTCCGCCAGCACCACAACTCAAAAGCATCAACTCTTCTTCGGTCTTCCTTATTCATTGTCCAGCTCTCACATGCATACCAGGCAATTGGAAATAAATATGGCTTGTGTCAGGCGCACCTTAGTCCTCAATGAGATCCTTGCTCCTCAGCACTTGAAACAGTTCCTTCGCAGTTGACTTTCCCAATGCTACACGTCGTCTAATGTCCTGACTGCTGCTTCCGTTGGCATCGATTGTAGAACCAAGCAACGTGAATTCCTTGACAACCTCAATCTTCTCTCCATTTATTGTGATGCTGCTCATTGGTCCAGTTGTGAGGATTTTTGTTTTCTTTATGTTGAGATGTAATCCATACTGCAGACTGTATTCTTCAACCTTCATCAGTAGGTGCCTTAAGTCATCCTCACTTTCAGCAAGCACAGTTACACATACCTCTGGGTAAATAGGAAGGTCTGGAAGGGGACTTTTAATGAACTTTACTACATGTTAGGCACTATATTTTGCATACATCATCTTGTTTAATCCTTACATACAATGCTTAGGGGCAAATAAACCAACCTTCCCTAACCTTTAATCCCCTTTGGGAAAAATTCCAATACAGGTAGATTCATTTTTATGTATCTTCTTCACAACCTTGGAAGATACATTGGTAACTCCTATTATGGATAATTTGAAAATTGCCTTTGATTCTAGGTGACCCCTCCTTGGGTTTCCGAGACGATATACCACTATGAAAGTGGGAGTGTTGTTGTTATGTGCTGTCAGGTTGCCCCCACTCAGAGCGACCCCTCCTTGGGTTGCCGAGGCAGTATCACTACGGAAGTAGGATTGCCCAACCTTCCTTCGAAGGAGTATCTGGTGGGTTTGAACTGCCAGCCTTCTGGTTAGCAGTCAAATGCCTTAGGTACGACACCCCCAGAGTTCCTTATTATGGATAATTTGAACAAGTAGGAACTAGAGGTTAGGAAGAGAAAATGGAGATGTAGTGGATATTTTCTGGTGTTCATCTATCCTGAATCCATTCTCTCCTCCTCAGATAACAGATTCTTTCGGGAATTGTCTGTGTACAACCGTAGTGTGCTGTTAGTTGAGGTATCCTTTCTTTCGTGGCCAAGAATGCACAGTGTTCTCCTAAACTAAGCTAATCAGTCATTCAGCTGGGACTTGGAATGGTGAACGTGAGGAGGAGAAGGGGAGAAAACTCGTTGTAGCTTCTTCATTTCCACCTCGTCCCCTGGATCTACCGTAGTCCCCTGCTTCCCAAGCCTGATCCTCCAGCCTTCCTGTGATCCTGTGAGCTGTCTTCCTGGTGATCTCCTTGGCAGTTTAAGTGAGCCACCATTGGTTTCTGTGGCTTGAAACCAAAGAAACCCACACACTATAGGAATGAAAATAGCAGCTTTGGAAAAGTTAAAGGAAGCTGAGAAGTACACAGCGCTTTAGAAGAACGTTTCTAAATCACTACTGGCAAGGAAGTGGCTAAGATGGTGTAAGGTGAACTGAGGCAAGCCCAGACAAAGTGCAGGGCTGAATTTCCATGTGCTTTGTACTGCAGGTATTATGGGCAGAGCTGAAGTTACATAACCTTGCGTATGCGGGAGGGTGTTTGAGACATACCATTGGATGCTCACCAAAGGATTATTATCATAGAGGCAACTTGAACACTGTTACATCTAGTTACTCTTCTGTTTCTAGAATCACCATGGAACACAGCAGTTTTTCGTTTTCTTCTTTTGTTTTTAGTATGTTAATCATTTGGGTGGAGAACCACAGAGAAAAAAGATTTGTAAGTATTCAGTCAGCATTTTCTCACCTAGAAAGTAAGAGGAATTTACAGTTATCTCATTACAAACTGAAAGTGATAAAGAATCTGACAAGTTTCTAGTAAGGAAGCCAGGAGTTCAGATGACTGCCCAGATCCTACTAGGCCTATGCCTTGCCAAAAACTTTCCCAGAACACCCAGCCCAGGGTAAGCTCACCCTGTTCTGAATTCCTAGAATGTTAGCTTTCTGTATCAACATCCCATTCATCTCACGTTCATCTTGGAGCTCTGCACTGTGTTCATATGAGGAAAAACACTACCAAGCTCTAACATGCCAAATAAATATTGTTGTTGTTGTTGTTATGTGCCATCGAGTCGGCCCCGACTCATAGCGACCCCTCCTTGGGTTTCCGAGGCAGTATCACTACAGAAG
>NW_006921881.1:2379607-2385392 GCF_000298275.1 Orycteropus afer afer
TTTGAACCACCAGCCTTCTGGTTAGCAGTCAAGTGCCTTAGGCACTATGCTACCAGAGCTCCTTTTTCTGGAGGTTAGGGAGCCATATTTTATGCATCTTCCTGCCTCCCATTGCTCTTAGTTGGAGCACATTTGACAGTCAATCTATTGATGTTTTGAGCTTGAGGACTAGTTTCCACCATTGGCCAAGGTCACCCCTTTGGCAACTTAATCTTCTCTGCCCTTCTACATCCCACAGTGCTGCTGGGAAGACCAGCTGAGATAATGGTTAGTTCCATGAGGTCCATGAGAGAAGGAACTCAGCAGTATTAGTTCCCCTTTCAACCTTTCTACAGAAGTTTGGATCATGGATGTAATCAGAATTATATTTCTTTTTTGTAAGTAATAGATTTCTAAAGAAATGGTTTCTAGACCTATCAGTGGCATCTCTAGGAGCGTGGGGTGGGGTGTGTGTGGACCAGGCCAGATGACACTGTTAGAGGGGGTAACACCAAAATGACTGTCTATAAAGCTTTTGTACAGTATTTTATTTTTTAATAAAATTATCCCTATAGTTAATTATAACAACAAAAAACAGTTTTCGTAAACCCAACTTGTGTATTGATAATATTTACAAGGCTAATTTGTGCTAATTTACTCTTCAAGCCTTCCAGCATGCTCCAGTCACAGCTATCATTATTACCCAATTACAAGGACACTTTTAATCACATAGTTTCATCTGCCTCCACTACACACACACACACTCTTGTTTACATTGTTGCAGTGTTTTTATAGTCTCTGATTTTGTCAAATTTTCTGGTGTTTTAGCTACAATATTGTGGTAATCAATATTTATGAACCTATACCAGTAACTTTTTTTGAGAATGAAGTAGTAATTAAATGGAAAGGAAAAAAATCAAAAAAGGCTTTCACTCAGTTACTAATAATTCTGTAATAATGTTGTAATTCAATGTAGAAATATTTTACAAAATGATTTTATTTTTAGCAGTCATATAATCTAAGAAATATTTCATTTAAGCAATTTACAACTATACCTATCACATATTATTCTATGATTAAAATAGATACAAACATTACTAAGCATTCCGTGTGGTCTGGTATGGAAGGAGGCCTGTGGTAGTTAAGATGTGTGTCAACTTGGCTGGGCCTGGTTTTGAGTGGCTGGGAAGCTGGATGTAGTTATTCCTCATCATGAGACTGGTACTCAACTCCATGGTGGAATTTATTGGAGCAGCTGAGTAACTGCCTTAGGAATGTGGTCTTCTTCCAGTATATAAGAAGACAGCTTTGAGAAAGGTCTCTGAGGTTTGTACACTTGGACCCTGCATTTGGCCAAGTCTTCATCTCAGTGGCCTGCCATGTTGTCTGCCTATCTTGGGACTGTTAATGGACTTGAATTGGTGGCCTGCCGTGTTGCTTGATAATTTGGGGACTGTGTCATTTTATTTGTCAACCTTGGGTTTTTCAGCTTCAGCAACCAGCAGCTGCCTGAGCTAAGAGATGCTTCCAGTGGGCCGGGAGCAAGAGGCAGAGCTGAAGCACAAGGTTGAGGGGTCTTCACCCAGCTCCTAGAGCTGGCACTTTGAACTCAGACTTCCAGCCTCCTAAACTGGAAGAGAATAAACTCATGTTTGTTAAAGCCACCTATTTGGTCTTTCTGTTAGAGTGGCACTAGAGGACTAAAGGCCCATGGTGAAAGTGACACCATGAATTACCAGACTGCACAACAGCAACCTCAGTGACACCACTGAGCAGTATGCAATGTGATCTAATGAGAGAGGACTGGCCTTAACTACTTCAAGAATTTAAAGTCAATTAAAGCCATCAGTTTACAGTAAACATTTGACCCAATGAATTTCTTCTTCTCTCGCTCCCTCCATCATCTAGCTCAATGTTATCTAATAGAACTTTATGTGATGACGGAAATGTTCTGTATCTAAGCTTTCCAATAAGGTAACCTCAAGCCACATATGGTTGTTGTGCACATGAAATGTGGTTAATGAAACTGAGAAACCAAATTTTTATTTATATATAATTTTAATTTACTTAAATTAAATAGCCATGTGCTACCACATTGGACAGCACAGAACTAAATTAAAAGAATACAGGCCTCTTTATTCATTCATTTATTCATTCAAACCAAAAGCTGTTGAGCAGCCTCATATATGTCAGGCACTGTACAAGCACTGATGGTGGATTCAGTGATTAGTCTCTCATCTAAAGGAGCTTAAAATCTGTTTGGGTAAAGAAATGATCTATTGAAATGGCCTCAAGACCTTAACATGTTTCCTGGTTACACCATGTCCTCTCAGGAAAAAATGACTGGGGTACATTCCTTAGTCATGGGTCAACCTGTGGGTGACCTAACCACCCTAATCTCACCTACTAGATTAGGACTCTTGTCAAAGCTAAGGACACTTCCAGGGACTAGCAAGAGGCCAAGGATATGGTCAGAGGTGAGAATGTCCAGCAAATGTCAGAATGGTGTAAAACTTCAGAGAAACAAAGAGCTGAATAATAAAGTTGAGAGACAGGAAAGCCAAAAGGTTGATAGCATTGTCTCTGGAGCCAAACATCCTGGTTACCAATCCCAGCTCAGTCACTTGCCTGCTGTTGTAAAGCCTGTGTGCTTCTTCCTCATCTGTAAAAATGAAGATTATAACGGCCTTTCTGTCAGAGCCTTGCTGTGGGAATTAAATGAATTGAAACATGGCCTTGAACCCAAGTCAGGGTTCCATGGTATCAGCGTCCATGCTCTGACCAATATGCTGCAGTGCTGGGCCCTGAAGTGAGTTAGACCTGGGTTCAAATCTAACCCCCACTACTTCTTGGTTATATAATCTTAGAAAGTGACTGCCTCATTAAATCTCATTTTCCTCATCGGTAAAATGGCATGTTAGATGATGATAATACTGAGGTGGCTGGGAAGCTTCAATGAACTAGTTTACATATAGCACTCAGAACAGTGCCCATAAGACACTATTAAGTGCTCCGAAAGTGTGACCCAGTGTTACCTTATATTATAACACGGGACCTGTGCAGAACCAGTCAGCAGAAACTGAGATGAGAGAGTGGGGAGAGTAGCAGAAAGAGAGAGGCTGAACCATTAGGGTGATCCAGATAGTAAGGCAAGGTGTGCTCCTGGAGTTGTTACTGGGCCCGCAAGCTGCTGTAACATCCTGAAGACACAGCAGTTCTCCTTGGAGGCATCTCCTGGCCACTGATATTATCATTCCAGCCACCTCTATCCCCTGAGGTAACTGACTGGGAACTTGTTCCCTGACAAAGAAGACATTTTGATGTTTTGCAGATTTGACACAGGAATTTATAAGGGAGAGGGAGATTTGTAAGAGGAGATGTAGCCTCCTTAAAATAGCCCTGTCACAGTATTAAAATGGTAAACTACTTTGGAAAAGGGTATGACCATTTCTTATGAAGCCAAATATACACCCAGCTGTACTACTCCAAAGAGCCTAGATGGTACCAGTGGCCTGCAATTGGCTGCTAACCAAAAGGCTGTTGGTTCAACCACAGAAGAAAGGTCTGGCAATCTGCTTCTGTATGGATTAAAGCCAAGAAAACTCTATGGAGCAGTTCTACTCTGTAATACATGTGGTTGCTGTGTGTTGGAGAGCAACTTGACAGCAGCTAATCACATACTACTCTTAGGTATTTATTCAAGAGAAATGAGAATATATATCCACAAAAGGAGTTGTATATGAATGTTCAAAGGCACTTTCTTCATATAGCCAAAACTAAGGGGAAAAGAAAACCTCACAAATGTCCATGAATAAGTGAATGAATAAACCAATTGTAGTGTATTTATTAGGAGTTTTGGTGGTGCAATCACTCGGCTGCTAACCAAAAAGTCAGCAGTTCAAACCTACCAGCTGTTCCATAGGAATAATGGCCTGACAATAAGCTTCTGTAAAAATTACAGCCTAGGAAATCCTATGGGGTCATTTTACTCTGTTCTGTAGTCCAAATCAACTCAACAGTGCAAAACAACAGCCAAAAGAAAACCAAGTAGTAGATTCCAACTCATAGAGACCCTAGAGGACAGAGTAGAACGGTCCCATAGGGTTTCCAAGGCTGTAATCTTTACAGAAGCAGACTGTCACATCTTTCTCTCACATAGCAGCTGATGTATTTGAACCACCAACCTTTCAGTTAGCAGCCCAGTGCTTAACCACTGCACCACCAGGTCTCCTTAAAACAACAACAGCAGTATATTTGTACCATGAAATACTATTCAGAAATCAAAAGGAAAGACAATCTTAGTCATGCAAGAACATACATGAATCTCAAAAATATTGCATTGAACAAAACAAGCCAGACACAAAAATGCTTACTATGGTTCCATTTCTATGACATTCTAGAATAGGCAAAACTATAGGGACAAAAAGGAGCTCTGGTGGTATAGTGCCTAAGGCGTTTGCCTGCTAATCAGAAAGTTAGCAGTTCAAACCTGTCAGCTGCTCTGCAGAAGGAAGACGGAGCAATCTTAAATAAAGATCTACCACCCCAGAAACCCAATGGAGGTTGCTATGAGTCAGAATTGACTCGGTGGCAGTGGGTTTGGTTTGGGCTTGGGATAGGGACAGAAAGGAACTCTGGTGACACAGTGATTTAAGCAGTCAGCTGTTAACCAAAAGGTGGGTGGTTTGAACCAACCAGCCATGCCACAGGAGAAAGATGAGACAGTCTGTTTCTGTAAAGACTTAACAGCTTTGGAAACCTTATAGGGCAGTTCTACTCTGTCTTATAGGGTCCTTATGAGTAGCAATCAACTCGATGGCAGTGGGTTTGGGCTTGATATGGTGACAGAAATCAGATTAGTGGTTGCTTGCTAAGGGATGGGAGTGACTACAAAGAAGCATGAGGAACTTTTTGGGGGTGGTAGAAGTATTCTTTATCACGACCATGGTGGCATTTATACACTATACGCATTTGTCGATGCTCATCAAATGGTACTCCTAAAAAGAATGAATTTTACTGTATATATACTGTACTTCAATAAAACTGACTTTTAAAAAAAACGTAATATCACCAAGGATGATCAAGTTCTACGTGAACAGGTAGGGGTCAGAGATAGGATGAGCAGAGATAGGATGAGCTCAATCCATAGGGATGGGTTAAGAATGTCTGATTTATACATGTTTTATTGATTTCTTTAGAAATGCTGACAGTGTAATAAATTTTTTAGGCCTTGTCCAAAAGAAAAAAAAAAAAAAAAAAAAACCTATATCACAAGGTCATAGACACCTCCAGGCAATCAGAAAGATAAATAGCAAATTATTATCATATAACATATTTGATGTTTCAAGAGATTTATATAGAAAGCAGATGGGCTAATTCTGCATAAGGGTCTCAAGGGGTGGGGTCTTCTTTACCTGAAGGAGAGAGAGGGAAAAAAATGTGTGAAGGACCCAACACATAAGAGTTTGGCATATGTGAGAAAAAGTACAAAATCAGATGTTATGCCTTATCTCCCAGTGCCAGGGAAATAACAGGGTTATTGAGAGAGAAAGTCTGTGAGGTTGGCTGGGTCCGAATTAGGGCGCCACTGCAGTCTACACTAGGGAGTCTGGAACCACTGATGTTATTAAAGCAGGAACTAAGCCATGGGCAAAGGAGCTCTGGTGGTGCAATTGTTAAAGCATTTGGCTGATAACCAAAAGGTCAAAGGTTCAAACCCACCAGCTGCTCCACTGGAGAAAGATGAGGCAGTCTGCTTCTGTAAAGATTTACAGGCTTGGAAATCCTATGGGACAGTTCTCCTCTG
>NW_006921881.1:2385492-2419472 GCF_000298275.1 Orycteropus afer afer
TCTGCTTCTGTAAAGATTTACAGGCTTGGAAATCCTATGGGACAGTTCTCCTCTGTCCTACAGAGTCACTACTAGTTCCAATCAACTCCAGGGCAATAGGCTTTTGTTAAGCCTTGGGCAAAGTGTAGAAGATGAACTAGAGGGAGAAGAGTTAGGAAAGTTCTTTGTAACCCAGTATTGTAATTACTTCTGCTGAAATAGAATGTGCCTTCTGCTAGTGGTATGCATACCAAAAGTACTAGATAAGTAGCTCCCATCTGGGATATAGCAGCCCTAAGGGTAGCTCAGCTGCCCAGTAATTTAGGGCTGTTTCTTTACTGAACTGGAGAATCCTAGCTATTTAAAAAAAAAAAAAAGTTGTGCTTGATTGATCGCACAGCTCCTTAATTTCGGAACCAAGAGTTAGCACCCCTTGTCTGTTTTGGACACGCAGCAGTTAAAGTAGCAAAACCAGTAGTATTGTCCATGATGGCAGAGATCACTGGGGCCATGAGATACGTGAATGCTTTCAGCTTCCCCTTGTGAGCAATTCCCCTTCTGTGCTGGGTAGGATTTCCAACCTGGAGAAACAACTGACCAATGCAATCGTCTGGGAAGGGAGAATATCAGATCCGGCCAAGGCTGCTCAGGAGCCAGAATGACAGTGACTTGAAGCCCAGACCCTCCAGGGAATACGTGAGGCGATGGAGAGAAAACAGGACGGAAAGCAGGGCTATTGTCTGCCCAAACCAGCTTCCTCTTTCATGAGCTCATGGTCAAACCCAGGCCAGCGGGAGGGTGCCAGCGATTGAGTGAGCTTGTATTTTCCCTAACTTGGTTCTGAGTCACCAGTGGCATCTATCCTTCCCAGAAAACTGCCTCAGGGTCCACCCGCTGGCATCAGATCAAACCCTAGCCTTCACACGCGATCCATGGAGTTGAAGGCTGGCTACTGCCAGCACCGCCTCCATCCTGGAGAGGCTTCCGAGAGGGAAGTGGGCCCCTCCCAACCTTAAAAGAAAAAAGGCATAGGGCAGCTGCTTTGGAAGTGGGAAGGAGACAAGTCTAGCTTTTGGGTGCACATGGGAGACTGCTGAATCATGGGGCATCAGAGCAAAGAGAAACATTAGAGAGCCTTTGATCTAAGTCTTTCACTTTACAGATCAATTCATCCAGTAAATACAGGGTGTCTGCCTGAAAAGTTTGGCTACAAAAAGAAATCATTTGTTTGTTGTACTTTTTTTCCCCCATGATGATGTTTTGACTCAAAACTTAGTCATATTACCCAGTGGCTGACATTGACACAATCTACAGTGAAGTGCAGTGGATAAGCACCCAGCTGCTAACTGAAAGGCTGGTGGTTCAAGCCCACCAGCCAGCCGCTCCCCAGGAGAAAAATGTGACAGTCTACTTCCATAAAGACTAAATTAAAACAAACCAAACTTATTGCCATTTAATCAATTCTAACTCATAGCAACCCTGTAGGACCGAGTAGAAGTGTCCCATAGGGTTTCCAAGGCTGTAGTCTTTACAAAGTAGACTGTCTCATCTTTCTCTTGCAGAGCCAATTGTAGATGGGTTCAAACCTCTGACCTTTCAGTTAGCAGCTGTGTGCTTAACCACCGCAGCACCAGGGCTCCTTCCTTAAGATTACAGCCTTGGAAACCCTATGGGGCAGTGTTACTCTGTCCTATAGTGTCACTGAAGGAACTCTGGTGGTGTGGTGCTTAAGGCATTTGACTGCTAACCAGAAGGTTGGCGGTTCAAACCCACCAGCCACTCCACTGAAGGATGATGGGGCAATCTACTTCCCTAAAGATTTACCACCTCAGAAACCCAAAGGGGGTCACTATGAGTTGGAATCAACTCAATGGAAACAAGTTGTTTTGTTTTGTTTTGTTTTGTATAGTGTCATTAAAAGAGCTCTGGTGGTGTGGTGCCTAAGGCATTTGACTGCTAACCACAAGACTGGCGGTTCAAACCCACCAGCCACTCTTCAGAAGGAAGACTGGAAAATCTGCTTCTGTAAAGATTTACCACCTCAGAAACCCAAAGGGGGTCACTATGAGTCGGAATTGACTTGATGGCAGTGAGTTTGGGATTGTGGGGTTTTTTTTTTTGTTTTTTTTTTTAATAGTGTGACTATGAGTTAGAATTGACTCAATGGCAAATGGGTTTTTTGGTGTAGTGAGGTGAAGGCTACTTTCCACATGAACAACTCTGTAACACTACCGAAATAAGAAGCATTACTTCATTTGTAGCCTTTACAAGCACTCTGTATTTATTTGAGGAGTCCCTGAGTGCTCAGCTGCTACCCAATGTATCGGAAGATTGAGTCTACCCAGATACACCTCCGAAGAAAGCCCTGGCGAGCCACTTGTAAAGAGTCACACATTGAAAACCCAGTGGAGCACGGCACGGTTCTACTCTGACACACACGGGGTCACCATGAGTTAAAGTCGACTTGATGACAACTGGTGAATTGGTATTTATTAACAGGTACGCTTCCAGGCACTGAAAATAGAGCAGCAAACAAGAAGGATAAAGACCTGCTCTGCTAGAGTTATACTCTGGTGGGAAGGAGACTGAGACCAGAGGGAGGCGCTGTAACAGTCGGGTCCCCAGAAGCCAGTGTAGCAGTGTTGGTGCTGAACAGGATGCTGGGTTCTCCTTGGCAGCCCCTGGTGAAACTGGACTGAGTTGGGCTGTGCTGGGCTGAGCTGGACTGAGCTGTACTCCAGGGTGAGGAATCCTGTGTTACTTTCGAGACCCTGCTGTGGTGCTCCAGGCACTTTGGCCATCCTTTTGCGTCAGGGAAACTGCCAGAGACTGATCTTAGTCCTGCAAAGGCCCGAATGAACAACTTTGGGGTTTATTCATTAACTTGTTGCCAGGAACTCACCACCCCATCCTGCTCCACACTTCTGGCAAGAAGTGTTCCCATTAAAATGCAGGAGGAGGGTTGCAGGGGAAGTGGGTTTAAAATCACTTTGCATTGGTTGAACAAGAACTAGGAATGCTTTTCTGTGGAAAAGAAAGAACCACAAAACCTGCCTGAGATAGATGTTGTTGTTGTTGTTGTTGTTGTTGTTATGTGCCGGCGAGTCATCTCCGGCTCATAGCAACCCCTCCTTGGGTTTCCGAGGCGGTATCACTATGGAAGTAGGTTGCCCAACCTTCCTTCTGAGGCCTGAGAGGAAGTGGGGGCGTGAAGAGGGAAAGAAAAACGGTGTCTCCCGATCTTGGTACTTGGAGGCTATCCTGGTCTCCCTCCTACTCCTGGGTTAGCTTCCTGTTGCCCATCTCTGCTCCAAAGTAACTCTCTTCCAACAACAACAATAATAATAATAGCAGCCAGAATGGAAGAAGCACCTACTATGTGCTTAGGAGCAATGTCTTCATATTCGTAATCCTCACAACAACCTTAAGACCAATTTGACTATTTTTTTCATTTCAGAAAACAGATTTTCACAGATGTCAAGTAACTGGTTCAATGTCACATACTTAATAAATAGCACAGCTGGAGTTTAAACCCCGTTTCTTCTAACACCACTAAATCATACATGCTGTTTTTGCTACTCTGTGTTTCCTTCCCATCTCAAGCCCACAACTTTGTAGTGAGCATCTACCGAATGCCAGGTACAACTTGGAGAGTCCAGTGTGCCTTCCCTGACACCAAAACCCAATAGGCACACCAGTAAGTATCCTGCTTCTCTCCTTCCATTTCTGCTTTCCTTTCTCAGATACTGCTACTTCCAAATATCCATCCCCCTTTCTTCTGCCATTCCACCTCTGCCAGGTCCCGTTGCCTTTGTCCTCCATACGAGGCCTGTGGTCAGCACTGAAGCAGTACTCAAGGTGGGGTAGCAGCAGTGACTCACTCTATGTCACGATTTAAAAAGGGTGGGGGCCGTGGTTTCCCCATCAGTCACCTGCACAGTTATTCCTGACTCAATGGCAGATCACCCTGAACCACAGTTGAGTATCCGCCAACCTCCTCTTTCGGGAGCAAACATGAAGGGACACAGCTGTATATATAGATACCTCTGGAGGTGAGCTTTAGCTCTCAGGGAGATGGATTCAAAGCCATTGATTTATTTAAGATTATTTATCAAGCCCACACCGTGTGTGCAAATGATTTGCACTTTACCATTAATCTAATGTCACTTTAAGGACTAAGGTGTGCCTGACCCAAACAAACAACCAAACCCACTGCTGTAGAGTGGTATCCGACTCATAGCAACCCCTCCTTGGGTTTCCGAGGCGGTATCACTATGGAAGTAGATTGCTCAACCTTCCTTCCAAGGAGTGGCTGGTAGGTTTGAAGTGCCAGGCTTCTGGTTAGCAGTCAAATGCCTTAGGCACCATGGTATTTCCTGTGCGTGCAAAAGCTAGACAATGAATAAGAAAGACCAAAGAAGAATTGATACATTTGAATTATGGTGCTGGTGATGAACGTTAAGTATACCATGGACTGCCAAAAGAACAAATAAACCTATTCTGGAGCAAGTACAGCCAGAATGGTCCTTGGAAACAAGAATATACTTTGGACATGTTATCATGAGGGACTAGACCCTGGTAAAGGACATCATGGTTGGTAAAACAGAGGGTCAGCAAAAAAGAAGACCCTCCAGTGAGTTAGATTAACACAGTGGTTACAACAATGGGCTCAAACATAGCAACAGCTGTGAGGATGACATCAGACCAAGCAGAGCTTCACTCTGTTTCACATAGGGTAGATAGGAGTTGGGACGAACTTGATGGCACCTAACAACAACAACAACACTAACCTAAAGATTGGCAGGGTCAATGAAAAAGAGGAAGGCTCTCAACGAGATGCATTAACACAGTGGCTGCAACGATGGGTTTAGGTATAGCAAGGACTGTGAGGCTGGCACAGGACCAGGCAGTGTTTCGTTCTGTTGTACATAGGGTGGCTATGAGTCAGACCCAACTCGACAGCATCTGACAACAACAACAGTGGCACCAGGGAAGAAAGGCCTGGCAATCTGCTTTTGTTAAGATTATAGCCAACAGGAATCCCCCAGGCCATTGCCCTGAGATACTCTTCACACTTTAAACCAAAACTATCCCGTGAAGTCACCTATTTTTTCCCCACATTTATTATTTATTTTATTTTATTTTTGCAGTATTATCTCCCCTCGCCTCCCATCCCTGGTAACCAACAAAGAAAGTTTCCTTCCATATATAAACCTTTCCGTGATTTTTTACAATGATGAACTAATACAATATTTGTATTATGATTGACTTATTCCACTCAGCATAATGTCCTCCAAGTTCATCCACATTATTCAGTGTTTTGCAGATTCTACATTACTCTTTAGGGTTGCATAGTATTCCATTTTGTGTTTGTGCCATAGTTTGCTTATCCATTGTTCTCTTGATCGGCACCTAGGTTGTTTCCAGCTTTTGGCTATTGCAAAAAGTGCTGCAATGAACATGGATGCACATATATCTGTCTTGTCCTGGCTTTCACTTCTTTAGGATATATACTTAGTAATGGAATTGCTGGATCAAATGGTATTTCTAATTCCAACTTTTTAAGGAATCACCATACTGCTTTCCACAGTGGTCGTATCATTTTACAGTCCCATCAGCAGTGTGTGAGTCCCAATCTCTCCACATCCTAGCCAGCATTTGTTATTTTCTGTCTTGTTGAACTTTGCTATTAGTGCCAGGGCAAGATAGTATCTCATTGTTGCTTTGACTTACATTTCTCTAATGGCTAATGATGGTGAACATTTCTTCATGTGTTTCTTGCCTGAAGTCACCTTTCAACTAAATAACAGGTTAGCTCAAAGAGTAAAGAAAGTCACCCTTGAGTACTGCCCTCTTTAAAAAAAATTATCAGTCTGATACCAAATGGACAGCAGTTACTCTAAAGCCTAGATGAAAAAGTTGTGAGGCAGTGAGACTAGGTTAATGGGAATCGAACAACTAGAAGGGAAATAATAAGAATATTGACACAATGTGAAGAATGTAACAATATCACTAGACATTATGTATGGAAATTGTTGAATGAGAACCTATTTTGCTGTATATACTTTCACCAAAAATACAATAAAATATCAACAAAGGGAGAAAGAGATTACAGCCATACTGTGTGTGCAAATGATTTGCACTGATCTCTGGCGGCATAGTGCCTAAGGCATTTGACTAGTAACTGGAAGGTGTGTGGTTCAAACCCACCAGCCCCTACTCAGAAGGAAGATGGGGTGATCTATTTCCGTAAAAACTGCATCGGAAACCAAATGGGGTCATTATAAGTCAGAATTGACTCGATGGCAGTGAGTTTGGTTTGTTTTGCTAATCTAATGTCACTTTAAGGACTAAGGTGCACCTGACCCAAGCCATATTTTCAGTTGTCTCCAAAGCACGCAAAAGCTGGACAATGAATATAGAAGACCTACGGAGCAGTCCAAGGAGCTCTGGTGGCACAGTGCCTAAGGCATTTGACTGCTAACCAGAAAGTAGATGGCTCAAACCCACCAGCCACTCCACAGAAGGCAGACAGCTCAATCTACTTCTGTAAAGATTTACCGCCTCGGAAACCCACTGGGGGTCACTATAGGTTGGAATCAACTTGATGGCAGTGGCTTATGAAGCATTTCCTACCCTGTAACACTTGAGGAGTTGCCATTAGTTGGAATTGACTCAACAGCAACTGGTATGGTTTTGGTTTTTTATGTGCCAGGCAAAGCACTGAAGATAGGACAGAGACACAATGGGGAATAGGGCAGATGAGGTCATGCATACTCATGCAGATTATATTGCAGTAGGGGGGATAAATAATAACAAAAATAAATAAATACCTAAAATGATACCCTGTTGTAGTAAGTGCTATGAAGAAAACAAGGGGTTGAGAAAGAGGTTAGTAGATAACAGATAACAGATCAAAAGAGATAACAAATCACAAGAAAGGAATGAAGGAACACAGTGATCTTAGGGCAGATGGGAAAAACATGAGGAGGAAGAAGAGAGGTGAGACTGGAAGGGGCTCAGGCCTCTTTCTCTAGGGCTGGAACCGTGGTAAACAGTCCAGCCACTGGTCTCAGCCCCTAGAACTTTCTGGCCTTCATTCACCCTCACAATTTCCTTGGGGCTTAATGATTAATGATTCACTCCAAACTTTTCCCTGGCTTCTGGTGTAGCAGGGAGGGAGTGGGGACAGAACCCTAGGTCTGCGCACACACATGCATGCACTGTCGTCTGAGTCCAGTCCTACTCACAGCGACCCATCCTTGGGTTTCTGAGGCAGTATCACTATGAAAGATTGCCCAACCTTCCTTCCGAGGAGTGGCTGGTGGGTTTGAACTGCCAGCCTTCTAGACACAGTTGGTTAAGAAGGAATGGTGAGCAAACTGGGTTCTCGAGTCTTCTCTTTGTCCCATCTGGTTGGGCCACAAAGAAAGGTCTCTCTATGCCGGAAGGACAGCGAGGACAACTAGGCCCAGCTGGACACCCAGATTCCAGATGTGGGAAGTAGTGTTGAAACAAAATCCCAACTCCCCCCCCCCTTCATTTTTCCTTCCCACCCTTCCCTAATGCCCTGGGAAATTTTCCATAATAAACAAGTTATGCATTCCTGTCCTTAATTGCCTCCTGCTTTTTTCTACCAGCAATTTTCTTCAATCATCACTATCTCCCCTCTTGCAGTTTATGTTGAACTTGTGGGTCTGGCTACATGTGTGAGTAGCTCTGTATTGATGCAGGCAACTGTATACTGTGTGAGTTGCTTTGGAATAAAGGTGTGAGTGGGAGTGCTCTGGGTGTGAATGTAAGAATGATGGCAGGTGTGAAAGGCAGGCATGGGAAAGGGGTATCTTTGAAGAGAGGGTGTGTTTTATGATCAGGAAGAAATGTGTAATGCAGAAGAGATCTCATGTGTTTAGATAAGAGTTGTGGGTGTCAATTAAAGTGCCATATACGGCCAGGAAGTAATTGTATATACAGCAATAATGTATTTACAGTCCCATTGTTTCTTCCCCACACATCCTCGGTACCAAAAAAAAAAAAAAAAAATAGCCCTTTTTGTTTCTGGTTTGGCATCTACAGAAGAATTGTCCCTACTTTCCTTAACCCACTGCCATCAAGTCAATTTTGACCCCATGTGTTACAGAGTAGAACTGCTCCATAAGGTTTTCTTGGCTGTAATTTTTACAAAAGCAGATTGCCAGGCCTTTCTTATACAGAGCCACTGGGTGGGTTCAAACTGCCAACGTTTAGGTTGGTAGCTGTCACACTTGTACCACCCAGGCTCCTTCAGCTTTCCTTAAAATACTGTAAATTTGTATGTGGGGTTCAGAGAAGTGTGTTTCCGTCTCAAAAACCTGGCGTATCAAGTCAGTGTATGAATACTGTATGTGCACTTATAGTTTTGCCTTTTCATCTTTCGTTTAGCAAGATGACTGAGCAACTACTCCGTGCAAGACATCAAGCTGGGCTCTGTGGAAGACACAAAGACTGCACCACACAGCCTCTAACAAAAGATATACATGTCTGCATCTGGGCCTCAGGCATAATGCATAATACATTTCAAATTCCTGGAATTATCTTTGGTCCCTTCTACCTTTTGCTGTCAGTGCCCCATTTTGCTCCTACCCTTGCTCCCTGACCATAATAACATCTATCCCATTGCCAAAATCTATGGTGCAGTTAACTGTTCAACTAGTAACTGAAAGATTGGAGGTTCAAATCCAAGCAGAGGTGCCTCAGAAGACAAGCCTGGTGATCTACTTCAGAAAGATCACAGCCACAGAGAACCTATGGAGCACGTTCTACTCTGGCACACATGGGGTCCAGTTGACTTGACAGCAACTAGTTTGGTTTTGGCTTGTATGCTAGAAATGTCTCTTCCAGCCACCCCTTCACTCTGCCATGGCCCACTTCAGGCCCTATGACCTTCTACATGAACCCCTCCAACAGCCTCCTGTCTCCTGCCTCAATCTCTCCCCATCCAGGACATATTCCTCATCCCAGCCAGTACCCAACTTGAAATCCTTCCTTTATGATAGCCTCTGGCCCACAAAGCATCTGGAGTTAAACCCAGACTCCTAGCCTGGCAACTAAGCTCACCCCATTTTGCCCAACTTCTTCCAGACATTACCACCCACTACTCTTTTACAGGAAACTTACTGTAAGGTTGTTTTTCTAACAATTCCCTAAACACATCCTGTACTTTTCCAGCTCAAGGCCTTTGCTGATTCCATTCTTTTTCTCACACAGTCATACTCCACATTTGAATCTGTCATATCCCACCCACTGTTCAAGGTTATCACAAATGCCACTCTTTCATGAAGCATTCTCTGACCTATTAGATGGGGGGCGTGAACACTCTTTTAAGTCCCCCTTAATACTTAGTCTTAAGTTTCCTTAAGACCCGCAAGAGAGTTCTCCTAGTCATGGTCCCCTCCCACAACAGAAGGGAAGCCTCTCAAGGTTGAGGTGTCAACTTTATCTAGCTTGCTTCACTCACTTCACATTGAAACTAACCTCAGTACTTTCAACAGTACCTTTTAACAGGGTGCCTGGCGCAGGTGAATACTCAAATATGTTACATTTTATATCCATAAGCAACTGTCTCTAATGCAGTATCTTAGTTATCTAGGGCTGGTATAACAGAAATACCATGAGTGGGTGGCTTTAACAAGCAGAAATTTCTATTCTCAAAGTATTGTTCTTGTTGTTGTTGTTATGTGCCGTCGAGTCGGACCCGACTCATAGCGACCCCTCCTTGGGTTTCTGAGGCAGTATCACTACAGAAGTAAATTGCCCAGTCTTCCTTCTGAGGAGTGGCTGGTGGGTTTGAAGTCTGAATTCAGAGCACTGGGTCTGGGGGAAGTCTTTATCTTTCTGTTCCCTGTGGAGGAAGGTCTTTGTCTCTTCAGCTTGTTTCCTTGCTTCCTTGGAGATCCATGTGGCTTGACATCAATCTTCCCCCATTTCTGCTCTGCTGGTTTGTTTAATCTCATCTGTATCTCAAAAGAGATTGATGACTCAAAATATACCCTATATTAATTCTGCCTCATTAATGTCACAAAGACAACCCATTCCCAGATGGGATTGTAACCACAGGCATTGAGGTTAGGATTTATAATACATATTTCTTTGGAAACATAATTCGATCAGTAACAAGCAGTTACAAAAATGTGTCCATTTGGTCTTAAGTTGGTGACTACCATTACTACATTTATATAATGCCTTACAGTTTGAAAAGTTCACATAAATTTTGTTTGATGCACATAGCAAGGGACAAATCTGTGTGGATGCTGACCCCTTGCCTTTGTATTTTGAAGTCCTCTGCACAAGACTGTGAATATTCCTGTACACACTTAACTGAGTAGCTTTGCAGGGTTGTCTCTGGTAAAGTGAATTTATTTTTTTAACTTTTTATTGTAATTTGGGTGAAAGTTTTAAGAGCAAATTTGTTTTTGAATTAGCATTCCATATACCTTTGGATTGTGGCATTGATTGCAATCTCCACAATGTTAACAGCATTTATCCCATTCCCTCCCTGTATTTCCCCATTTCTTTCTTATCCCTGTCTTTTGAGCCTTATCCTTGGGCAAATGCTGCTCTGATCTTGTTTGGTTGATTGTTCTAAGCAGTGCATACCTCCCTGGTGTTAAGGTTCACTTTGCAGGCCTATCCATTGTTTGGGTGAAAGTTGAGCTGTAGAGATGAGTGCAGTTCACGGCTCCAAGGGTGCCTAAGGGCCATACTCTTGGGGATTCAATGCAGTGAAATCTCTGAACTTTTGCTGGGTAGGGTCTATGTGTGTGGTTTGTGTGAGTGGTATGTGTGGTGCGTATGTGTGTGTGGTGTACATATGTGGTGTGTACATAAGGTGTGTGTAGATGCATAGTGTGCACAAATGAGGTGTTATGTGTTGTGTGTGTGGTGTAATGTGTGTAGGGTGTGTATGTGTGTGTGCTAGTGGGATGTGTATATATGATGTGTTAGGTGTGTGCATGGTCTGTGTGTGTGTGTTTTCCTGCATGCTAAGGCAGGCAGGGCTGTGACTATGTGTCCTAGTGTGTTAATTTCTATTAGTCTCCTTTGTTGTTTCTGTAATGACTTCTGCCCTGGGGTGTTTTTCCACATGTACCTACAAGTATGTGAGCATGCATGTGTAACGGTGACTCCTTAACCTTACCGGGTCCTTACAGCAGCAAAACAGCCCGACGTTCTTTTGCAAGCCCTTCTGCCTCCCCCAGTGATGGGTCTTGTGATGCGTCTGGTGGCTGAGCCACCTCCTATGCGTGTATATGGGCCTCACTCCAGCTGCCACGTGTCCCGACATATGTCCGCAGCCCAGGATCTCGCCACCCCCACTCACAACTCACACACGACACGCACACACACAACACACTTGGCGCCTAGGGTTGCACAAACCAAGTCTCCACCCTCCACAGTTTAATGGTTGGAATTTCCAGCCGTCTCTTGCCTGAGGCTCCCCGGCCCGCGGGGGAGGAGTTGAGGAGGAGCCGCCCTGTCTCTCCGCGGGCATATCTACCTCCGCCGAGCTGCTTGTCCGCACTCCGCCTTCCGCTCGGCTCAGGGCGACATGTGTCACTCCCGCAGCTCCCTGCCTACAATGACTGTCCTGCGAGCCCCAACGCCTGTCCCCGCCACTAGCCCGGAGCCCCGGCGAGGATCCGGTCCCGAGATATTCACCTTCGACCCTCTCCCGGAGCCCGCGGCGGCCCCCGCCTTGCGTCCCAGCTCTTGTCGCGGGCCCCGCAAGCGCAGCCGCAGGGTCCTCTACCCTCGAGTGGTAAGTGTTGCTTAAGTGGGCAGCCGCGGAGCGCGCCACCTTGACGCTGTGGAAGAACCGCCTGAAGTTCAGGGCTTTGACCTGATCTGTCCCTTCTTCTCTCTCTCAGGTCCGGCGCCAACTGCCAGTCGAGGAACCAAATCCTGCCAAAAGGCTTCTCTTTCTGCTACTCACCATCATCTTCTGCCAGATCCTGATGGCCGAAGAAGGGGTGCCGGTGCCCCTAGCCTCGGAAGACGCCCCCAGTGACACTTCCCCTGCGCCCATCCATGTGCCCCCAGTTTTCGAGCCGCTTAATCTGACCTCAGAGTCCTCAGACTACGCTCTGGACCTCAGTACTTTCCTCCAGCAACACCCGGCCGCCTTCTGACCCGATACGCCTCACCACCAAAAATACGAATCTGAAAAAAACAGAGAAACACCAGGCGTACCTGGGGCGCGAGGCCGTATCCCAAACTGGGACTACCGAGGCAACTCAACACTACAGCAGAGAAGCCGGCTGATGCAGAGTCCCCCGATCTAGGCCCGGGCGGAGCGGGGAGAGAGCGTCGTTAATTTATTTCTCATTGCTCCTAATTAATATTTATGTGTATTTATATTATGTCCCCCGAGGTGATGAAGGGGTGTATGTGATATTTATTTTAACTTATGCAGGGTACGAGATGTGTCCCCCTGCTGGAAATGCAGCTCTCTTGGTATTTGTTGTAGTTGTGGCGTTGCAAGACGGGGCGCCTAAAACTGAGGGAAATTAGATGAGGAAACGGTGAGGACGCGGGTTGGGTAGGGTGCTCAAGCTGGGAGTCCACGATGGTGGTGGGTGGTAGCTTTAGGGGGTGACACTCTCTGTTCTCTAAGTCTCAACTCCTCCGGGCCTACTGTGTGAGGCTCTGGTGGACCGTTGGGGATAAGGTCCATGGCCTTTGATTCCCTGATCTCTCCGAAGTTGCCCCTAAGGGGTGGCTGCGAGGTCGAGGGTCGGTGGGCTGTCAGAGTGCGGCTGTTGGGGTCGCTTTGTATGTTCTGTGAACACAAATAAACTTGATTTACTCTCAGTTGTCATTTGCGTGTGTCTTTGCGAGCGCCGATTCCCCAGTCCCTGCTCGCCTTCAGGCGCCAAAGATCTGAGCTAGGGGCCTTGGCCAGGTCTCCAACCCTTGTTTCTCCTGTGACCCCGGAGTCCCGGACCCTGGCATCCGCCCACAGGATGCTGTCATGCGTGGTCAAGTCTGCGGTTTTCCCAGTCAGTTTCCGTGGGCTAATCCGAAATGAGGCAACCTCCTCACCATGGGTGTCCGACACCTCAACCCACGAAGGTCACGTCCCACGTCCCGGGGCGAGCGGAAAGACAACTGGGCGGAGCTCTGTTCCGGAAGGACGGCGTTAGGGGCTCCACCCCGGCTCCCAGGCGGTCTTCCCCCATCCCTTCTTCTCCTACCCCCGCCCCCTGCTGTTGGCCCGGGCGGGCTGCAGACCCGAGCGAAGCCTGCCGGGAACGGGGCGGAACGAGAGCCAGGCCCCGGGCAGGGGGTTGGTCCACTGCTGGGGGCGGGGTCGCGTCTGCCGCAGCAACAGGGTGCGGTCAGGCGCGGGGCGCACGCTCGTTTGCGGGTGTGGCTTACACAAGTTCCGCACTCTAGCGGGTCCTATTCCGCTCCTGGGGGTGCCCTGCGCACCCCTGCCCTTCCCGAGCCCCTTGCAGGCCGCTGCCTGCGTCCGGGTAAGTGAGTGGGGGAGGGGAGGCGGGATCTGGGGCTGCAGACAAGCTTGGAGGAGGGAAATGATCCGGGAGGATCCCTGTGCGCTGAAGAGCTTTCTGCGATTAAGGGGAGACGTCCGCACCGGTGGAGGGACGCATCCAGGGGAAAGGAATGGTCGTTAGCAGGCGGGAGAGTGGGTCGTTGGGGGTCCGTGTGATTGCACAGAGGAAAGCCTTAGCAGGCTCACGGGTATGGAAGGGCCTGGGCCATAGCGGATGCCAACCGAGTAGGGATGCCGGGAAGGAAAAGGACTGATTCCAGCCGATGCCACAGCCCCCCTTCCCATCTGCAGAGGCCCTATCTCTCTCTCTCTCCTCTAGCTCCGCCCTGAACCATGTTTTTCACCTGTGGCCCAAATGAGGCTATGGTAGTCTCCGGTATGTATTGTTCTTCTTCAGCCATTGACCCCAAAACCTCTGTGAATCCAGCCTATACACTCCCCCTTTCCCTTCAGCTCCCCAGATCAAGCCTTCTGCACCCTGATGGCAGCTTGCCATATCAGTTATCATTCCCAGCCACTACCCTTCCAGATCTGGACTGCTCCTCCTCCAGCTCCAGGCTTCCCTCCAATGGATTGTTCCCACCCCTCAGTTCCTCAGAGTCTTTCACATCCCAGCTCTCCCACAGCCATGACCACTCACTACTCCTCACCTTGCAGGTTTCTGCAGAAGCCCCCCTGTCATGGTGGCTGGAGGTCGTGTCTTTGTCCTGCCCTGCATCCAGCAAATCCAGAGGTAGGTATGGAGAGAACCAGGGACGGGGGATCTCCATTTTCTCTCTGTTTTCTTCTTCTCACTGTCTGTACTTTCTTTTCCCCTAGGATCTCTCTCAACACACTAACCCTCAATGTCAAGAGTGAAAAGGTTTATACTCGCCACGGGGTCCCCATCTCAGTCACTGGCATTGCCCAGGTGAGGCTTTCAGAGCCTTTCCCCCAAAGCTCACTTCCCCATCACCCTTTCTCTCCCAGATACTGAGTCTGATTGTGGCCTTGCCAACCTTTGATGACTGAAGAGAAATTTCTCTGCTAGTCTCACCTTCTCTAGGCACCCCCAGGACACTTGACTGCTCCTCCTTTCTATCCCTGAGTTGGAAGATGCTTTCCTTTGAGGATTTCCTCCCTGGCTTCATAAGACCTCCACCACAGCCTCCCTATATCCACTCTGGTTACAGGTGAAAATCCAAGGACAGAACAAGGAGATGTTGGCAGCCGCCTGCCAGATGTTCCTGGGTAAGACCGAGGCTGAGATTGCCCACATTGCATTGGAGACACTGGAGGGCCACCAGAGGGCCATCATGGCCCACATGACTGTGGAGGTGGGCCTGAGGGCTAGGGCCTGGGGCCAAGAAAAGTTTTGGAAGGGATGCCAGAATGAGTGGGTCCCAAGAACTAAATGGATCTGTCTGTAGGAGACAATGGTCAGGGAATCTGAGAGCTTAAGTTCCTCCTTCCCACCATCCTGTTATCCTAGGAGATATATAAGGACAGGCAGAAATTCTCAGAACAAGTTTTCAAAGTCGCTTCATCAGACCTGGTCAACATGGGCATCAGTGTGGTTAGCTACACTCTGAAGGACATTCACGATGACCAGGTAAACAAAGGCAATTGATCCTCCCTGCCTCCCTACTTCCATCTTTTAAAACCTTCCCAGGGACTCTGATCTCTGCATCTCTCCTACAGGACTATTTGCACTCATTGGGGAAGGCTCGAACTGCTCAGGTCCAAAAAGATGCTCGAATTGGGGAAGCTGAGGCCAAGAGAGATGCTGGGATCCGGGTGAGAGAGATTGGGTCATTCCATCCTCATAGGCTTATTGGGCACTGGTGGGAGAGAAGTGGCACAACTGAGTACGGGCTGGTGGCACTGGGCTTACATAGGGAAAATAAATCCACCCAAACCTATGGCCGTCCAGTCGATTCCGACTCATAGCGACCCTCGTTGAGTTTCCAAGGCTATAAATCTTTACAGAAATAGATTGCCTCATCTTCTTCCTGTGGAGCAGCTGGTGGGTTTGAACTGCTGACCTTCTGGTTAGCAACCAAATGTCTTACCCACTACACCACCAGAGCTCCTTCACAGGGGAAATAGATGAAGCTAAATTTGGGGCAAGTAAGGTAGCCTGGTGGGCAGCATGCTATCATACCTATGGCCTTCCTTTCCCTACCCTAATGTTTCCTACTTGATCTCTGCCTGGACAGGAGGCCAAAGCTAAGCAAGAAAAGGTGTCTGCCCAGTACCTGAGTGAGATTGAGATGGCTAAGGCCCAGAGGGACTACGAGTTGAAGAAGGCTGCTTACGACATCGAGGTCAACACCCGCCGAGCACAAGCTGACCTGGCCTATCAGCTTCAGGTCAGAGCCAGCACACTGGGCAGATAGCTAGGCTAGACTGGCCCCTTTCTCTTCCTCCCAGGCCTCCACTGTTGCTTATGGTCTCTCTCTGATCCCATTTCTTATCCTAGCTCTCCATTTCTGACTCTATTTCCTCTTATGAGAAAAGACCCAAACATTTCAGCTGGGAAAAAAAAAAGGGCAGGGTAGGGGAACAATTGCTGTCAAGTTGATTCCAACTCACAGTGACTCTATAGGACAGAGTAGAACTGCCTCATAGAATTTCCAAGACTATAATCTTTATGGAGGAGCTCTGGTAGCGTAGTGCCTAAGGCACTTGACTGCTAACCAGAAGGCTGGCGGTTCAAACCCACCAGCCACTCCTCGGAAGGAAGATGGGCAATCTACTTCCATAGAGATACTGCCTCTAGAAACCCAAGGAGGGGTCGCTGAGTCAGGTCTGACTTGACAGCACATAACAACAACAACAACAATCTTTATGGAAGTAGATAGCCACATCTTTCTCCTACAGAGCATTTGGTGCGTTTGAACCTTTCAGTCTGCACTTGAGCGTTTAACCACTGCACTACCAAGCCTCCTGATAACATCAGTAAACCAGCCAAACCAAATCGCTGCCATCAAGTGGATTCTGACTCCTAGCGACCCCCTTTGGATTTCCGAGGTGATAAATCTTTATAGAAGTAGATTGCCTGGTTTTCCTTCTACAGGGTGGCTGGTGGGTTTAAACTGCCAACCTTCTGGTTAGCAATCAAATGCCATAGGCACTATACCACCAGAGCTCCTTGATAACATCAGTAGGGCTGTTTGTATGTTTGGGGGCAAGTTGTGCCCTGTGCAAGGGCTCTCAGATGAGAGGTGAACCAGAGTGGAAATGCAGCCATTTGTCCCCTTACCCATATGTGCACTCTGACATGATCTGCATCCACCCAGAGAACAAGTGCCTTTTTCTCATTTATACAGAGGTGTCCCACAGTTAGCACTAGCCCCGGTGATCAAAACAAAGTGTGAGGAAGAAAAATAGAGATGTAGACATCGAATCTTGCAAAGTGAGCAGCCCGGTTATTGCAGGGAGCGACTTGAGACCTTTCCCCAAAACCAAAACCAAACCAGTTACTGTCAAGTCACTTTCATCTCGTGTGGCCCCGTGTGTATGTGTGTGCAGGAGGAAGACTGCTCCTTAGGGTTCTCAAGGCTGTGACCTTCGGGAAGCAGATTACCAGGCCTTTCTTCTAAGGTGCCTCTGGATGGATTTGAACCACCAGCCTTTCAATTAGGAGTCAAACACTTAATCATCTTACCACCAGGGAACTGCGTACCCAAAGGGTAGTAATACTAAGAAATTTTTATTATTATTATTATTTATTTTGTTTGTTTTTTATTTTTTTACTTTTATTGTGGTCAAAGCATACACAGTAAGACGCTTGCCATCATAACAACTTCCACATGTACAGCTCAGGGACATTGATGACATTTTTCATGTTGTGCTACCATTATTGCTGTCCTTTTCCAAAATATTCCATCACTATCAGCATAAACTCAATGCCCCCCAAACAAAAGCTTCCCCTTTCCCTCACCCTCCTACCCCTGGTAACACACTAATAATCTTTGGTATATATAAATATATATGTGTGTGTGTGTGTGTGTGTGTGTATATATATATATATATATATATATATATACATTTTTTTAATTGTGATTTGGGTGAACATTTACAGAGCAAATTCACTTTCCATACAGCAGTTCACATACACTTTGTCTCATGACATTGACCACAATTTACTACAATGCAATAGCTCCCCTCCCACTTCCTCCCGATATTTACCTCTTCCCTGTGTCCATCCCTTCATGCACTCCTGCCCCGTGAGCTGTCTCCCTGTGCATAAGCAGCCTTTCTTTCTCCCATAATTGTTCTCTTTGAGAAATTTATTTTGCCAAGAGTTGGTACAGGGTGAAAGCATAATGTGGTGCAAAACAGCTTTAGTTATGATGAAGAATTCCTGAGTGGCTTGACAGGTAATTGAGTGTGGTGTCATGCCTTGCTGCTCCAGTGTTGTGTGCCTGTCGACAGCATTGTTACCTCCAGGGAGCTTGTTAGAAATACTAAGACTCAGGCCTCAGCCCAGTACTACTGAATCAGAGTTGGCAATTTTGGAAAATCCCTAGGTTGATCCACTTGCATGTTGGAGTCTGAGAAACAAGAGTATAGAGGACACCACCAGCTTGCTGTGAGACTGTGGATAAAGTCCTCATTGAACATGGCTTTCCTTGTCTGCAAAATCAAGAGAGCAGGCTGCGTTGGTCTCTGTTCAACTTTTGTCAGTTTCTCACATGTGACAGGCACTGTGTAGGTGCTTGGGAATAAGAATTCCTTCAACAAATATCTATAAGTGCCTGCTATCTGCCAGACATTGTATTGGAGGTGAGGAAATAAGTATGAATACAAGGCCCCAGCTTTCATGAAGCTTACATTATAACATGGGAAATAGTTATTAAGCAAGTAAAGTGACTATCACAGACTAATTATCTTTTGTATTTTAAATTTTTGTGATTTGGGTGAAAATTGATAGAGCAAATTCATTTTCCATGCAGCAATTCATATACATTTTGTTTCATGACATTGACTGCAATTCCCTATGATGTAACAGCTCTTTCCCACTTCCTCCCCGTACTTATATTTTCCCTGTGTCCTTCCCTCCCATGCACTCCTGCCCTCCCAAGCACCTCCCTGTGCAAACACTGCCCTTCTATTCTCCCACAATTGATGGCTCCATGGAATGTATGTACCTGATGTAGATGTTCACCCCATGTACCTTTCTGTTGTTTGGCTGGAAGCCACAGGAGTGAGTTCAGTTCCAGACCTGAAGAGTAACTAGGGGCCACACTCTGGAGATCTCAGTAGGCTCTATCAGACCAGCAAACTGTAATTATCCTAAGTGTTTAACTTCCACAAAGGAACTCAACAGGGTGCTGTGAAAAACAATGGGGGATCCTGTATTAGATTTGGGGAGGGAGGCCAGAGGTAGCTTGTGAGAGGAAACGATGTTTGAGATGAAACCCAAAGGTGGGAATGAGCCAGCAGTGTAAAGAGTTGTGGGCCAAGAGCATCCTAGGCCAGTGCCATCCAGATAGAACTTTCTGTAATGATGAGAATGTTCTCTATTTGTTCTGAGATGTTGGGCACTTAAAATGTGATTCATGTGTCTGAGAAACAGAATTTTGTCCCATTCTAATCTAAATAGCCGTATGTGACTAGTAAAGAGCCTTGTTGGTACAGTGGTTAGGTGCTTGGTGGTAACTGAAAGGTCAGGGATTTGAACCCACCAGCTGCTCTGTAGCATAGTGCCTAAGGCACTTGACTGCTAACCAGAAGGCTGGTGGTTCAAACCCACCAGCCACTCCTCGGAAGGAAGATGGGGCAATCTACTTCCGTAGTGATACTGCCTTGAAAACCCAAGGAGGGGTTGCTGAGTTGGGTCCGACTCGATGGCACATACCAACAACAACAACAAACTGCGCTGTGGGAGAAAGATGTGACATTCTGTTTCACGAAAGATTTACAGCCTTGGAAACCCTACGGGGCTGTTCTACTTTGTCCTGTAGGGTTGCTGAGTCAGAGTTGACTTGACGGCAGTGGGTTTTGTGGATGTCTAACATGGTCACAGTGTGGTCAGTGGCCTCAAGGTGCTTATACTGTAGAGGAGAAACAGATTAATATGGGAGCTTAGCAGAAGGATGCTTGGCCTGGTCTGGGGAAGAACAGGAACCAGGTCCCAACTTGTCCAGCTCCCTTGTGGAGGCTGCCTGGAGACTAGTTATGACTCTTCGATACTGGTTCTGAAAGGAGGGTCATCAGGTCATTCCCAGGTTCTGTACCAGAAATGGATTCCACTGGCCTAGCTGAGCTGTCTGTGGGCCTAACTTCCTGTTCTTGCTCCTGTTTTTGCTTTGGCCCTGCCTTCTCCATCTGCTTCCTGGACTCTTGCTCTTCAGCTCTGACTCTGAGCATCCCCTGCCCCCAGGTGGCCAAGACTAAGCAGCAGATCGAGGAGCAGCGGGTACAGGTGCAAGTAGTGGAGCGGGCCCAGCAGGTGGCAGTGCAGGAGCAGGAGATCGCCCGCCGAGAGAAGGAGCTGGAAGCCCGAGTGCGGAAGCCTGCAGAAGCAGAGCGCTACCGGTTGGAGCGCCTAGCAGAGGCAGAGAAGTAAACACCCCTGCCCTGTCCCCTTCACCACCTTGGTGTCCCCAGATGAAGATGTGAAGCCTTCACTACTGCCCTTCTTCTGCGGAACTCAAGTTGCAGTGGCCTCCTGGCCCTGACTTGCTCTGTCTGCCTAAGAGCAGCAGCCCCTCCTCAGCTCCTGCCTCTACTTCCCTTCTTTCCCCAGGTCCCAGCTGATCATGCAGGCAGAGGCTGAGGCCGAGTCGGTGCGGGTGAGTTAGGTGGCTTGCTGGCTGGTGGCGGGAGTGGGGGTTGATGCTTAAGCAAGAGGCTCTTGTGCCTAACTCTTCCCATCAAAACCAATACCACAACAAGCGTCCTGTGCCCTGTGCAGATGCGTGGGGAAGCTGAAGCCTTTGCTGTGGAGGCCCGAGCACGGGCAGAAGCTGAGCAGATGGCCAAGAAGGCGGAAGCATTCCAGCTGTATCAGGATGCAGCTCAGCTAGACATGCTGCTAGAGAAGCTGCCCCAGGTAGGGGGAGTGTGTGGCACCAGGAGAGGAGGAACCAGAACCAGTGACTGAGGGGTGGGGTGAAACAAGGGGCTTAGGGAAAGCCAGATTAGGGGACCGTAAATTGCAGGTGGAAATTATAACCCATTGCTCAAAGTGAGGAAAGATGATCAGTAGGACTGAACAACAACAACAAAAAAAAAAAAACCCTATTGCCATCAAGTCAATTCCAACTCATGATAACCCCAAGTGTTACAAAAGTGTTACAAAGTGGAACTGCTCCGTAGGGTTTTCTTGGCTGTAATATTGCTAAAAAGGCACAGAGGCCACATCTCTTGACCTCCTCTAACCGCACAGGAGAAAGACAGAATCACCATCAGTAGCCCAAAGCCTATTCCTGCGAGGCCAGACATGCTACCTCCCTCCAGCCCTTTCACCAATCCTGACACCAACCGTTTCTCCCGCAGCAAACCTTTCTGCTGGGTTTGATAATTCGCTGCAGTGGCCACACAGAACTCACAGATTATGGGGTTTATTAAGGAAGCACCAAGCTACAATTCAAGTTCAGGAAAAACACTCAGTCTCTCTCAGCCCGCTGTCTCTCAGCCAACAGTCTCTCTCAGTCTTTCTCCCAGCAGTACGTGTCTCTCAGTGTCTGTCCCAGCAATGTGTGTCTCTTGCATCTCTTTCCCAGCAGCGCATGTCTCTCGGTGTCTCTTTCTCAGCAGCACGTGTTTCTCAGGAGCATGTTTCTCTCAGGAGCACATCTTTCTCATCCAGCATTCAGAGAGAGAGCGCTTCTGCCTCTAGGCGGGCTCCCTTTGAGGAGTAGCCAAACTAGCCAATCATAACATCAGAATTCTAAGCACCTGAGAGAAAGCAAACCTCGCAGAACATTGCTTTGTGCCACTCCCAACAGAAATACCCCAGGTGGATAACTTTTACAATCAGGAACTCCTCAGTTGCTCACAGCAGATTCCCCCACGGAGTTTACAAAGACTTATGGCTAGAAAAGCCATACCAGGTCATTTACTACACCGCAAATATGCACAGGTGTGGAGTGCCAGGCCTTCCTTCCATGGCATACTGGGTGGATTCAGACGCCAAACTTTAGGTGGTGGTTTTGTTGTTGTCATGTGCCGTCGAGTTGGACCCGACTCATAGGCTACCTGAGGATCTTATCAGTAAGCGAAAGCCAAAACCAAAGCCACTGCTATGGAGTTGATTCCAACTCCTAGCAACCCTATAGAAAAGAGTAGAACTGCCCCATTGGATTTTCAAGGCTGTAAATCTTTGGAAACAGACTGCCACATGCTTCTCCTGTGGAGCCACTGGTGGTTCCTAACCAGTGACCTTTCAGTTAGCAGCTGAACACTTAATCACTGCACCATCAGGGCTCCTTTCAGTAAGAACAAGGTCTTAAAACCAAGGGTAGGTGGTGTTAGGAAGGCTGTGGTCAGCTCCTGGGCACTGAGCAGGCTTCTTTCACCTACCAGGTAGCCGAGGAGATCAGTGGCCCCTTGACCTCAGCCAATAAGATAACACTAGTGTCCAGTGGAAGTGGGACTATGGGGGCAGCCAAAGTGACTGGGGAAGTACTGGACATCCTGAGCCGCCTGCCGGAGAGTGTGGAGAGACTCACAGGCATCAGCATCTCCCAGGTAAGGGGAGCCCTCTCTGAGGTTGGGGGTCAGGGAGCAGAATTGCTGTGTTCCTGTGTTACATGACACAGTAGGCCTACCATTGGGCCAGCGCTCAGGAGACCTGGAGGTTACCGATATTTATTAAGTGCTTTCTGTATGCCAGACACAAAACTACGCTTATACAGAAATGGCACAAAACTACCTTTGGGGTATGTATGTATTATTTTGCCAGGTAAAGAAACTAAACTCCCAACGTGTTAAATAACACCCCACGTCATGTAGCCAGTGAATCTGGGCTTCAGCCCCAAGACGACTGGCTCTGGAGCTTGTGCTCGTAGTCATCCCACTCGTGCATGGAACTAGTTACAACCCTATTGACAGTTAATTACTCCCAAAGTGAGTCACTGCCTCTTGGTGCCTCAGTGTATTCACCTTTAGATCATGGTAGAGATCATAGAACGGGCTCTGGAACCAGTTTTGGTTTGAATCCTGGATCCAGTGCATGCTAGCTGTGTGACCTTGGACAAGTTATTTAACCTCTCTGTGCCTCAGACTCCTCACCTTAAAGTCAGGTTAATAATAGTAACTACACTGTTGAATTGTAGGGGAGGTTGCGTGAGTAAATATTTGCAAAGAACAATGCCTGGCATATAGTAAGGGCAAGATAAGTGTGTATTAAATAAACTAAAAATACATATACACATAAAAACAGTGAACACTATCAATGACCTTCAAGCTGGATTCCTTGGGGCCTGCATTGGAGGATTGGGAGCCAAGAAGTGGCTGAGCAGAGCTCTGGGCCCCTCTACCCACTCCAGTGATTTGCTATGTACTATTATACATGATCCCAAATGACTTTGGGAAAAGGGAGTGAGGTAGGGTACTGCTGGGAAGAACTACAAGACTCCTGGAGGTGAATATCCCCTCATTCGTCCTCAGGGGGACCTGAGGGAGGAGGGTACCTGGTTCCAGGTGTCATCCACTGTTATCTTTTTGGCAGGTGAACCACAACAAGCCTTTGCGAACAGCCTGAGCCCTCAGCCCTCGCCGATGCCCAGCCTAGTTGTTCTAAGCCTGAAGGGTCTCCATTGCATGCAACCCAGCTAACCTTCCTGAGCATGCCCTTTGACAGTAGGGCACTCCCCCTCATCCCTCCTTGCCAAATCACCTGTGCCTTGCCTTGGAGCGGGGAGGGCTTCTCCCCTTGCCAACCCCACACTGCCAAGACTGCCCTCCCCAGGGGCCCCACCCCATTGCCACTCACTCAACTTTGAGCCAGTGGTCTACAGTTTTTTCCCGATCAAGATGGGTAGTGTGGAGGCTTTCAACTTTACATGCCAAGTAATGTTAATAAGTACTGATACTTATGAACAATTAATAAAGAACCAATTCAAAATGAATGCTACAAGTAGTTTGCTCCCTCACTTCAACAGGCTTTCTAAGATGGGAGAAAAGTTACTTATATGTTGTTACATGTTGTAGAGTTAATGTTTTGTTTCCAAAAGCTGGTTTAGTCAGGAAAACATGAAGTGGAAGCAATGTTGAGAACTGCATTACTCCCTAAAATCACATAGCCAATAGAAATACTCAGCTTTGGACTGTTCAGGTTTCAGAACAGCTTTAAGCATTTTGTGCACTTAAAAGCATTGTTGTTGCTATGTGCAGTCAAGTTGGCTCCGACTCATGACCCTATGTACAACAGAACAAAAACACTGCCTGGTCCTGTGCCTTCCTCACAATGCTTGCTATACCTGAGCCCATCGTTGCAGCCCGTGTCAGTCCATCTCATTGAGAGCCTTCCCTTTTGCTGACCCTTCACTTTACCAAGCATGATATCCTTCTCTGGGGCATGGTTTGCTGACAACATGACCAAAGTAAGTGAGACAAAGTGTCTATTCTTGCTTTCAAGGAGCCATTCCAGTGGCACTTCTTCCAGGACAGATTTGTTAGTTCTTCTGGCATTAGGTAGATCATGAACAGGAAAGTTACCCTTGTATCGACTCTGACCACTGGTGATCATGTGTGTGTTGCAGGTATGTTCCATAGTTTTCAATGGTTAGTTTTTTGGAAGTAGATTGCCAGGCCATTCTTCTGAGGCACATTGTTGAATGGCCTCAAACCTCTAACCTTTTGGTTAACAGCTGAGCATGTTAACCATTTGCATCACCTAGTGACTCCAGATGGCTCATACAGGGTGTTATTTTAGAACAGGGCCATCAGGGTGAAAAGACATCCCCCAGCAGTCATCTTTGTCTCTGATTGATGAGAGAAACCCACAAGATTACAGAAAAGAGCCATAAGTACCCCTAACCCAGAGAAGTCCCAGAGAGTACAAGTCAGAAAAGTATAATACAGGACTTTTCAAACCTGAGCATTCCTCAGAATCCTCTGGCACACTTGGATTTACAGCCTCAGAAACTGATGGGGGGTCATCACTGAGTCAGAATCTACTCAATGGCAGCGAGTTTAGTTTTTTGAGTTTTGAGTTGCCGGGACCTGCTGATTCTGTTGGTCTGGGAATCACCTTGGAAACCACATACTATTTGACATTTACCTCAGTTCCCATTTTCCATCCTTTGGGCCTACATTCTGAGCCTACCCAGTTAGTAAGATTGGTACTGGCATGTGTCTAAGGGTGGGGAGGGTTTACCAGGGATGAGTGTCAGCTAAGTAATGTGATAGTCTCATCAGCCTAAGAGCAGATTGTGCAGTTAAATCAGGGCCCGTGTGCATCTGCCCACCATCTTTCCCTAAATGAGCACGCATCTTGCCAAGTTTTCTTTTTTTCAATTCCTGTTTATTTTTGGCTTTGGGGGCAATGTCATCTTTTCAATATGAAAAAAAGCAAGTTCAACACAACTAGAAATTTGAAGTGTAGAATGGGGGGGGCAAGGAAACAAGGATAGAAATAAGAAAGGCAATACAAATGGAAGAGATGAGATGCTTCAAGATGACAGAACATGTCCTGTTCCCTCTGGGGAATTGACTCAAACCTGTAGGTGGCAGTACATACCTTGCCATGTCAGGGCTGTTAATCTGTTTTTTGGGGATAAGGCAGGCTTTTTTTTGGAGGCTCCAAGACCAAGGCTGGCCTGTCCTCCCCTTTCCTGAGCCAGAGGAGGAAGGAATCCAATGTGGGAGGGAAGTGAAGCAGGGGAGGTAGAGAGATCCCACATGACTGAATGGGGCAGACCTCTCCAAAGGAAAATGAGAGCTCAGGACAGCTTGGAGGGAAAACTGGAAATGGAGATAATACTGTTAAACCTCCCCTGAAACTGAGAGAGGAGCAGGGTAACAGCCTGGATTCCTCTCTTTAAAACTGCTCTAGGATGGAAAATCCTAACCCTTTCCTTCTAATGACTTCTACCTACTATGCCTTAGCTTGGTTTTCTTTTCCTCTGGCTACCATGGGCTCATCCCTTGTACTAAGGATGGTAGCCATGGGGATTTAGAGCACATGGTTCTAAATGGGATCTGGGTAAAGGCCAGGTTCCTGGAGAATTATCACAAAAATAGATAGGGAAATACTAACTGGACAGATGGGAGCAGTGGGCACCAGAAGGAAACACAAGGTTACCCAGGATGGCAGAAATCTGGTTTCTCAGAGTGGAAAAAGAGAGGAGACATTCAACAAACAACAAATATTTATTGAGCGCCTACTGTGTGCCAGGCACTGTTCTAGAACCTCCTCAAGGGGTGGGGAAAGGCAGAAAATGCAAATTCTGAGGGAGAGGAAAGGGGCAGTTGATGAAGAAGGCTGAAGAAGCTGAGAAGCCTGAGGTAATGGTGCTCGGCCTTACGCCTCCTCTTCGGCCTCCTCACCGAAATCCTCCTCCTCTTCTGCGGTGGCATCCTGGTACTGCTGGTACTCGGAGACGAGGTCGTTCATGTTGCTCTCAGCCTCGGTGAACTCCATCTCGTCCATGCCCTCACCTGTGTACCAGTGGAGGAAAGCCTTCCGACGGAACATGGCAGTGAACTGCTCTGAGATGCGTTTGAAGAGCTCCTGGATGGCGGTGCTGTTGCCGATGAAAGTGACTGCCATCTTGAGGCCACGGGGTGGGATGTCACAGACAGCCGTCTTGACATTGTTGGGGATCCATTCCACGAAGTAGCTGCTATTCTTATTCTGTACGTTAAGCATCTGCTCATCTACCTCCTTCATGGACATCCGCCCACGGAAGACGGCAGCCACAGTGAGGTATCGGCCATGGCGGGGGTCACAGGCAGCCATCATGTTCTTGGCATCGAAGACCTGCTGGGTGAGCTCAGGCACAGTGAGGGCCCGGTACTGTTGGCTACCACGGCTGGTTAGCGGGGCAAAACCAGGCATGAAGAAGTGGAGACGTGGGAAGGGTACCATGTTGACTGCCAGCTTGCGGAGGTCGGCGTTGAGCTGGCCTGGGAAGCGGAGGCAGGTAGTGACACCGCTCATAGTGGCTGAGACAAGGTGATTCAGGTCTCCGTAGGTTGGTGTGGTCAGCTTGAGGGTGCGGAAGCAGATATCATAGAGGGCCTCATTATCAATGCAATAGGTCTCATCGGTGTTCTCTACCAACTGGTGGACAGAAAGGGTGGCGTTGTAGGGCTCAACCACGGTGTCGGAGACTTTGGGGGAGGGCACCACACTGAAGGTGTTCATGATGCGGTCAGGATACTCTTCACGGATCTTGCTGATGAGCAGCGTGCCCATTCCAGAGCCTGTGCCTCCACCAAGTGAGTGGGTCAGCTGAAAGCCCTGCAGGCAGTCACAGCTCTCAGCCTCCTTCCGCACCACATCCAGGACAGAGTCGACCAGCTCAGCCCCTTCTGTATAATGGCCTTTAGCCCAGTTGTTGCCTGCCCCAGACTGACCTGGAACGGGGTTGGGAGTCAAGCTTGATTAGGAAGGTGTGGAAAGTACATGACCACATCTTCCCCTTTCAGAATAACATCCTTGGAGATTCTCTACCCTTTCCTCATCTATAACATATCCTCCCTGCATCCCCATAATTTACCAGCTAAGACAGTCACTACCTACACCCTCCTTTGAGATTTAGAACACAACCTTCTATGAACTCTCCAGTACAACAAGCATCTTCTAACTCATGTTATCCCTTGCACCCAAATAAAATGAGTAAGATGGTGTCTACAAATACCTTCTGTGTAACTCACCAAAGACAAAGTTGTCTGGTCTGAAGATTTGGCCAAAAGGACCTGAGCGAACAGAGTCCATGGTCCCAGGTTCTAGATCCACCAGGATAGCACGAGGAACATATTTCCCACCTACAGGGAAGAAAGTAGAGAACTAGGAAGCAAGGAACATAAATGCATTGGGGTTGGGAGAGTGCCCAACCAAAAAATCCATGATTCCAGGCACTGCCACCAGGTGGCAGTAGAGCTGGGCTTTGGCCCCAGGTAGCGGGGAGACATCAAATTGAGGAATGTTTCCAAAATGAAAGGGCGATGGACTCATCCAAAAGAAATAAGTCATTCCCCAAAAATGGAAAGATAGCCCCAGAGAAGTGGGAGAGGGGATGGGAGCCTTGTAGGAAACTGCCCTCACCTGTGGCTTCATTGTAGTACACAGAGATGCGGTCCAGCTGCAGGTCGCTGTCCCCGTGGTAGGTGCCGGTGGGGTCGATTCCGTGTTCATCACTGATCACCTCCCAGAACTGCCAGAGGAGAGCAATAAGTGCCTAGTCGCTCAGGTCAGGTCCCAGCCAATATGACTCCCCTTCCATTTTAATTATAGACGCAGCATGGTAGGCCGTTTCAGAGCCTGGCATCCCTTCCAAATTCGTATGCCACACCCCTCCCCCCTGACACCCGCATTCCCGAGAACTTCAATGTTTTATTTAGCTTCATTGCTGGGGATTTCGCGGGATGAGTGCGTAGAGGAGACACAGCTGACAGGATAGGCTCCCCTCTCTCGTCCCCCGCCCCCGGCTCGGCACCGCCCCTCCACGCACAAAGGGCCCGGAGAACCAAGAGGCGAGGCGGATGCCGCAGTCGCTCCCCCTTCCCCGCTCCACCTCGACGCACGCGCGCGTGGTGCTGCCGACAAAGGGCGGAGTCGCGCGTGGGAGGGGCGTGGCCGAAGGCGCTAATACGGCGCGCGGAGAGGTGGGGCCGGGCTTGCGCGCCCCCGCGGGCGGGCAGGGCTGCATTGTCCCAGCGCGCCAGAGCCCCGCCCCCGCCGGGCCCCGCCCTGCTGCTACAACATAGCAGGCCCACTTCCCCCCCGCCCCCTCCCCCGCCACACTGTAACCGCGCGCAAAAAAAAAAAAGAAAGAAAGAAAGAAAGAAAAAGCCCCTTGGCTTTGGAATTTTATTGTTTTCGCTAGTTTTTTCCTTCCTGGTTTAAATGAGTCTCTTTTCCTCGTCCTCCAACGATCCCAAGAGACCCTTTTAGCGGGAATAGTCCCCTCTTTTCTCGCGCCTTCTATCTGTTCACGCACTAGAAGGGTCTCGTAAAAGGAAAGATAGGATGTAAAACTGGCCCCGTACGTTTTATCTTTCCATCCACGCAAAACTACAAGATTGCCTCTCGGGAACCGCGGGCGCGCGCGGGTTCCTGATTTTTTGTGAAGGAGGACGGGCAGTGCAGCCCACCCTTTCACATCCCACCCCCAACTTTGGATCGCCCTCTGCAGCTGCCCGCCCAGCCTCGCCCCTTCCCCCTCCGATTTCGCCCTAACCCCAGGCACTGGGGGAGGCGGGATGCACATGGGGCCGAGCTCGCCTCGCTTTGTCTCGGGCCGTTTCCGAGCCTCTCTCCCTCCCTCCTCCTCGGACCGTTAGAAGAGCCCTTCTAAGTAAAATCTCACAGATACTCGATCCTCCTACCCCGCCCCAAGCCTATCAATAGCTTCTCCAAAATGAAAAAAATAACAACAAAAAATCCCCCATTTTCCAAGTCAATTCTAGCTACAAATGTGTGTCTGCGTCTAGACATTTCTATTTTTGCAAAGCTCGATTAAGAATGGAGAGCGCAAAATATCCCACAATCATTCTTCGTAAATGATCTGAAATTTTTTCTTCTCGAAAAAAACATAGTTAAGATTTCTAAAATCCTTACCTTGGCACCGATCTGGTTGCCACACTGACCAGCCTGGATATGCACGATTTCTCTCATGGTGAAAATTTAATATTACTTTTTTTGTTTTCCTCGCCTCAGGTGTGTGCGGGGTAAAAGAACGATATACAATTTTTGTCTCTGCGGATCGCAGGCGGCGACGATGGAACGCGCCCGGGAGGCTGGAGCAGAGAGGTCCGAACGCGGCAGCAGGAAGGTTCTGAGAGGGAGAAAGAAGGAGGGGGGAGGGGGAGGGAGGGAAGGCGGCAGGGCGGGGCGCGCGTGCGCGGGGGCCGGCGGGGGGTGGGAGACCGGGTCCCGAGCCGCGGTAGGGAGACAAAGCCTCATCAAGCCTGTCCCTGATTAGTGGATGCCGGTCACGTACCAGACGTCCATTGGCCTTCGCTAGAGTGGACGTGCGCGGTCCTCTCTGGGAGTTGTAGTCCTCTATTGTCCACGCCGCAAAATGAAGTGATGAAAAGGGTGGGTACCCGGTGTTTTGGTATTTTATTGTTTGATTTCTTTTCTTTTTTTTTTATGAAAAATTATAACCTTGGGCAAGATCCTTTTCCTCTGTTCCTGATTTTTTTTTTTTTTTGTACAGAAATGGAGCAGTTTTCGAGGATACAAGAATTGGGAAGTCTGAGGTCGCAGGCGTTGGGAGGTGGGCTGGACACGCCCTGCAAGCTCCCCACTGCCAGTAGCTCCTGGAAAGCAGGAGCGAATTACCCAGTAAGTGAGTAAGGTAAACACAAGTACTTAAGCACAAGTAGGCCCGTGTTCACTTTGCTTACTGGGTATTGAACTCCGTCCCTGTTAGGGATGGCAAATTTGAAAAGAGGTTTTGATTCTGTAAGAAAGTGCTGTGGAGTTTAGAGAGAGACAGATAGATGCCAACCATACCGAGAAGCAGAATCTTTGATGCGGTTAAAAAAAAAAAAAAAGTGAAATTGTTCACTACAGATTAGTAAGTAAGCACAAGCAAACTTCTATTTAGCTTGCTTATTAGGTAATCTGACACTGTTGAGAAGACTGGGTTGCTTAGCTCAGCAGAAAACTGGGTCGAAGTGTGGCACCCGGCTCTGCTAGGTAACTTCTGGTCCTTTGGTGACATAGGTCTGAACTCCACTAAGACATTGCTCCCCTACATCCCTCTGGAAATAGGAGGGTTTGCCTTCTTGCTCTTTGAGAGTTTCCAAATAATATTTCAAAAGAGAAACAAAATTGCAGCAAGGACTTTTCAGGATAGAGATGTAGTTGTCTGGAGTGTATGTTCAAAGAATAAATTTACTGGTTTAAGAAGCTGAAATCTGGCATTCGTGAAGCCAAAAGCCTTGGTCCATGTAGGGGATCTTGGCTTTAGAGTAGTGTAGAAGACACCTTGGTCTTTTTGTTGAACAAGGAACTGTGGAGTTAGATGCCTAATATAATTTCAGGGTCTTTGTAGCCTACCTCTCTAGACACATTCATGAAGGCAGTGTTTTTTTAATTCTACCAACTGGCTGGCCATTGCAACCTTTCAAGAGTTCCAGAACTGGGAAATGAAAAGGGGAGTAGGTGTGTAATTGGTATGGAGAAATTGGGTGGGTCAGAGTGGCATGCTTCTTCCTGGGGATTCATTCATTTGATAGATACTAAGTGTCCACCAAACCAAGGAGCTGTGTTGTTGTTGTTATGTGCCCTGGAGTCCAGCCCTACTCATAACGACCTCTCCTAGGGTTTCCCAGGCAGTATCACTACGGAAGTAGATTGCCCAACCTTCCTTCCCAGGAGTGGCTGGTGGGTTTGAACTGCCAGCCTTCTGGTTAGCAGTCAGGTGCCTTAGGCACTAGGCTACCAGAGCTTCCTAAACCGAGGAGCTAGGGATACAAAAATGACGAAGAACTAGCTCCCTGACCTCTAAGACCTTGCAGTTAGATTAAACAAATAATAGAGTGTGATAAGCACTATAATAGAGGAGATATAATAGTAAGTTCATCATTGTTAATTCACATTCAATTTAACATACATTTCTCAGACACCTTTTAAAGGATCATCAAGTATGTAAGGCCCCTTCCTGTCCACCTACTCACTTAAGATGGACTATTTAAAAAAAAAAAAAAAAAGTGCATGATTGCAATGAAAACAGTTTGCGGCAGTGGAGAGAGCTCACAATTTAGAATTAGAAAATTTGTTTCAATTTGTCTCCATCTTACAATAGCTGTAGAAACTTAGGCAAGACATTTAACTTCACAGAGCTTTAGTTCCCTCATTTGTAAAATGGACTTCTGCTTATTTGATTGTTGTGGTCAAAAGTAACCAATGCAGAAGGACTTCCTAAAATATACACAGGGCAAATTGTTACTTAACTATACTCTTCGTGCTTTAGTTGAAATAATGAAAATTTTAAATGATTTTATTATTTTCCTCCCACCCTTAGAAAGGTGCGGACAGAGCTCCGTCATCCTTTAGGATATACTTAGTATACACATAACAGTCCTCTCTGTGTGCTTAGGGATCTTTACTTTAGGAAAATGACCTAAAAATGTCCGTCACGAATGTATTTCCAGGAAGAAATGATCTGACTTCTACAAAACAAGCCAAATAAAAAGGAAATGAAATTCCTTTGCTATGAAGAGTCCTTAAGTGCCACGCCTACGAATTGTTCTCCAAACTGCAGCCTGCAGCCACGACTACAACCCGCAACCCATTTCTCATGAGTCAGCGGACACCATGTCTAGGAGGACCAAGGAAGGGCGCTCTGGCCCCACCAGACGCATTGGGGCGACGTCTATGGTACAGCCTCTCTATCCGCAACCAGAAGCTGGTTCAGACTCTGTGGTCGCAGTTTGGAAATCTGCACGGGAAGTGGGAGGTGAAGTGGTAGTAGGTTGTCACAGCGAGCGGCCTGCCCAATCGAGGTGCGCTATTCTGTGTGCTCACGGCAGCCTCCTATTACCGTCTCACTTAAATGATCTCTACCTCCCTGCAACCTTTTTGAACTGTAAGGGGGTGGGGTGGAGGAGGGGCTTCGGCTGAGGCTACGCGCTGACGGAGAGGCCCGCATCAGCTGATTTTGCCAATCAGCGTGCGGCAGAGCTGTGAAGGACGTCAACAAGAGCCAATCAGCGAATCTGCTTTCTTCCGGCACACGCACTCGCGCCACCCGGGTCACGGCCGTTACTGGTGGCGCGCGCGGGGACTTAAAGTAGGTGAGTTCTAGGGGCCTCCCCCACGGCTCCCCGAGGTGGCATTTCTTTCCCCCGAAGGGCGAGAGGGGCGTGCCTTGGGAGAGACTGGGTGGAGGCGACTCGAAATTTGCTTCAAGAATTACAATAATCATCAGTACCTGACGTCCAGCTCAGAGTTGGGTATGAAGACACAGGGAGATGTTGGATCATAAGGGAACCTGCTTGAGGTGTGGATCAAAGATGGTGGCGTACTGAGTTGGAGTCAAGGCTCGTGGGAACCCATTGAGTAGGCCAGTCATGAGGACAGAGTTGATACTTTATCCAGGGGAGCGTCCTGCTTTCCCTACCGGTCAACAGTTTCCTTCTTAGGGTACCATTCCTTCTAAGTGAATTACGTGCATGCTATTTTGAGTTCCATCTCCTTTCATTTTTTCTTTTATCGGTAGGCTCGATGATGTAACCTCCACAAGGACAGGATTCATTTTATGTTTAGTTGATGGATGTGTCCCACATATGTTGAACACAACAAGGCTCTCCATAACTACTGTTGAATGAGTATGATGGACCTTAGAGTTCTGCTAGTCCAGCCATCAAGGGAGTGTGTGAAGGCAGAAATGAAAAGTAGTGGTTACAATATGAGGAGTGTTGGAATAGGCATGAGTCCACTGACTGCTGTGGAACACACTGGACAAGTTGGGCGGATTCCAGGAAAGACTTTGTTGAGGAAGTGACATTTGAACTGAATCTTGAAGGATGGGTAGGAGTTGGACCAGGAAACTTGAGAGGGAAAGACCAGAGGCAGGCTGGGCTAAGGCATGCAGGTGGGAAGAACAAGGTGGACAGCATGTTCAGGATTAATTAGAACGCCCATGTGACTGAATCATAGGCTCATGAGATTCGGAGAGTGAGACAGTTCACATCATGGAGGGTCTTGCTAAGAAGTTAGATTTTATTTTATCCCAATGGCAGTGTGTGGCACAAGATTTTATTTTATCCTGTGAGCATGGAAAGCCAGAAAGACATCAGGGTGATCTTGTGTAAGTTCCTTAATCCATTTGTATTTGTCATCATTTTTTATTTAAAAAAATGGAAGAAAATAATAGTACTTACATTATAGACTTCTTTTGACTATTAAATGAGTTGGTCAATATAAAGTAATCAGAACATTGCTTGGCACGTAACGATCTATATGTGTCATCTGTTTCGATGATTCTTTGCAGTTTAGTCTGATCACCCTGAAGTGGTATGGTAGAGTGTGAAAAGCATGACTCTTGCAGCCAGAAGTACATATATTCCTATCCTTTCTACTTACTGCTGTATTATATTGAGGAAAAATTTTAAATATTTTTAGCATTAGTTTCCTAAATGCCTTATGCCTGACACATAACACAATAACACAATGCTTAACACATAGCTGATGTTTGCCACAGGCAAAGGTTAGTTCCTCTTGAAATTATATTTTTCACAAAGTGTATGTGAACTGCTGTATGGAAAGTGAAATTTGCTCTGTAAATTTTCACCCAAATCACCATAAAAAACATTTTATATATATATA
>NW_006921881.1:2419834-2452449 GCF_000298275.1 Orycteropus afer afer
TGTCATCAAGTCAATTCTGACACATAGCAACTCCCATTGAGTTTCCAAGCTGTAAATTTGTACAGAAACAGATTGCCTCATCTTTCTTCCATGCAGCAGCTGGTGGATTTGAACCACTGAACTTTTAGTTAGCAGCTAAATGCTTTAACCACTGTACTACCAGACTTCCTATTTGTATACTCAAACCAAACTCACTAGACTAGATTAGATTAAAGTCTACCCATCAAGTCTATTCCAACTCATAGCGACCTCCATTGGGTTTCTGAGGCTGAAAATCTTTACAGAAGGAGATTGTTTCATCTTCCTTCTGCAGATTAGCTTGTGAGTTTGAACCACTGACCTCCTGGTTAACAGCCAAATGCCTTGTCCACTATGCCACCAGAGCCCCTTATTTATATACTAGGGAGCGCAGGTAGCATATTAGGCACTTGACTGCTAATCAGAAGGCTGGTGCTTCAAACCCGCCAGCCACTCCTCGGAAGGAAGGTTGAATAATCTGCTTCCATAGTGATACAGCCTCAGAAATCCAAGGAGAGGTCGCTATGAGTCAGGTCCAACTCAGCGGCACATAACAACAACAACACAAGAAAATATTTGAAAGTTACTTCAGAAGGGTAACAACAGAATGATTGGCGGAAAGAAAATCATCAACTTCCATAACTATCCAGTTTTACCCCCAGTTAGCATTCTCCTCTCTGAGGCTGTGTATATGAACTAATGATGGGGATGTTCCTTTCCAGATCATGGAGGACACTCAGGTTGTTGACTGGGAGGCTGAAGAAGAGGAGGAGACAGAGCAATCCACTGAATCCGTGGAGTGCAGCTTGGAGCCCGTAGGGCGACTGCATATCTTCAGCAGTGCCCGTGGACCAGAGAAAGGTCAGGTGCTGAAGTATTAGTATTGTTGTGTGTGCCTTCTAGTCGATTACAACTTGTAATGGTCTTATAGGACAGAGTAGAGTTGCCCCATTGGGTTTCCTAGGCTTAATCTTACTGGAGCAAATCATTAGGTCTTTTTACCTGTGCAGGTACTGATGGGTTTAAACCACTGCCATTTTATTTAGCAGCCAAGCATTTAACCATTGTGCCACCAAAGCTCCTTAGTATCAGTATAGACCTTTTATTTTTATGGGGAGGTTTTGGAGGGTTACAAGAGGAGACCCAAAAAACTTTTTACTGGGAGTAGAGAAGATTGTTGATTGTTCCAATCTGGTACCCTGGGCTCTGGGGTTGATTTTACTTTGGTGGGAGAAGATGAAGAGATTCAAATAAAAACCCAGTGTGGCTGGTTGATTGTTGAGTATGAATAATGCATTGCATGTACACTTCAATGCCTAGATATTCTGGGGCTGTTTAGTTTTCTAATGCATGTGTGGACCACATGACTAGTGGAGCATGTAACAGGAACATTTTCCTAAGAACAGGCCAGGACTTGGGCCTTGGAACCTATCTACCTCTCTAATTCTTAGATTTTCCGCTATATCTTGGGAAGAATGTGGTAGGCCGAATGCCTGACTGCTCTGTGGCCCTGCCCTTTCCGTCCATCTCCAAACAACATGCAGTGATTGAGATCTTGGCCTGGGACAAGGCACCTGTCCTCCGGGATTGTGGGAGCCTCAATGGTACTCAGATCCTGAGGCCTCCTAAAGTCCTGAGCCCTGGAGTGAGTCACCGTCTCAGGGACCGGGAGTTGATTCTCTTTGCTGACTTGCCCTGCCAGTACCATCGCCTGGTTGTTCCCCCACCTTTTGCCTCCCGGGGCCCTCTAACTGTAGAGAAGACACCCAGGGTCCAGGGAGGAACTCGACCCCAGGGGCTTCTGTTGGCTGAGGACTCAGAAGAAGAATTAGGTAAGTTTGTGGTGTTGGGAGTGTGGGTGAAGAGATGGGGGCAGGGAGTGTAAAATTATCTACTTTTTCCTTTCTACTCTTGACAGAATCGCTTTCTGAAAGCTCTGTGGTAAAAAGATCAAGAACCATATCCTCCCCTTTGGCAACAGTAGTTCCAGAGAGGTGAGTGCTGAAGGGAGTCTTAAAAGAAGGAGAAACCAGAAGTTGGAAGATTACATTTCTTTACAGAGAGTATTCTGAAAATGGGAGCTAGGGGACTATTTGTTCCCGCTGCTGAATTTTTATTGAGCACCTCAGATGTGTCAAGTGGGGTAGCAATAATAATGTTGCTGGAGATAGAGAAACAAATACTGCCTTGTATCTGCCCTCAAGAAGCTTGCAGTTCCATCAAGTTGACTTGACCCATAGTAACCCTGTATGTAACAAAACAAAACATTGCCCGATCCTGCACCATAGTAGACAGTTCCTGAGGGAAGAATCATCCACAGCCTTTAGTGACTGATGGAAGAAAGCAGCAATAAGTGGAAGAAAAAAGAAAAGTTTGAATGCTTTCTACTTTCTTGAAATCTCAAAATGGACTCTGGGGAAAGAAATGCTGATTCAAAGCAGTGGCCCACAGTGTTGTCAGTTAAATGAACTTTTGTCTGCCCTTTAAACAAGTAGGATTGATCGTGAAACATCTTTTATGTTTGTCTTCTGGAAACATTTCACCAGTTTATAGTTGTGACTATTCAGCATGAAATTTTGTGATTCTTACTGATTTTGAATAGCAAAACTTCTTGCCCTTTATTTCTCAATATTTTAAGTAAAAAATGAGTATAGTTTCTATTGGTAGATTCAAGGACATTATTGTTGTTAGGACTTGAAAGTATCATTTATTGAAAATCTATTATTGGCCAGGTACTCTTATGTAATTTATCTTTATCTTAATAAAAATTCAGTGAGGAAAAAAGAAACTTGACTATAGAAATAGACTATAGAATTTTCTCTCTCCTTTGCAGTGATGAAGAGGGGGCTTCCTCTGCCCTGGATGTCCCTGGGGCAGCCTTTGCCTTTGACTTGGACAGTGACACAGATGATGAAGGTCAGCAGCCAGCATCAGTAGAGGCTTCTTCAGCTGCTAGAAGAGGTGCCCCTGCAGGGGCAGAGCAGCCTGATGCTAATGGAGTCACAGCTGAACTCCAGCTTAAAAAAGATCAGCCTTCAGCAAAAGAGAGGGACAGTGACACAAAAGTTGAGAGGGATACAGGCAATGTGGTGGTGCCAGTCGGGATGATTCTGGAAAGAAGTCACCCTGCTGGGGAGGACAGTGACACAGGTGTGGATAAGGACAACAGGCCTCCAGGAAGACCACCTGAGGGCCATTTGGCAAGGGGCCAGCCTTCTGGCTTCAGTGACAGTGATACTGATGTGGAAGAAGAGGGAATCCCTGCGACCCCAGCTTTAGTTCCAATGAAGAAGAAGCATATCTTCCATGGAGTTGGTTTGTGTGATCCTGAGGCGTCCACCTCAGAACATATCCATAAGAGCCAGGCTGGTGGTGGTACAGATGTGGAGCAAGTTGAGGACCTACTGGTAGTCCATCTGGAAAGAAACCAAAGCTCCATGGTGATCAACAGTGATACAGATGATGAGGAAGAAGTCTTAGCAGCACTCACTTTGGCACGTCTGAAAGAGAGGCGAGCCGCGACAGACTACAGAGCCTCAAAGGTGGAAGTGGACAGGGCCCCCTCATCTGTGGTCCTTCTGGAGCAAAACCAAACCTCTGGTGAGAGAGACAGTGACACAGATGTGGAGGAGGAGAGACACCCAGTGGAAAAGAGACAGACTGTCCCCAAGGGTCGCACAGACAAGGATGGAGACATTGTTACTGCACATTCAGGAAAGAGCCAATCTCCTCCTAGGGACGGTGATATAGATGTAGGGGGAGAGAAGGGCTCTTCTGGGGCCTACCTGGAAAGAAGCCAAGCTTCCATGACAATAGATATCAACACAGAAATGGAGGAGGAAATCCTATTAGAGCCGACTGTCCCATTGGAGCTACATCTGGAGAAGCATCAGGCACCTGTGGAGGGGACAAATCAAACACATGTGGAAGCAGAAGGGGGCCCAGCAAAGCTGCCTGTAGTGTACCTAGAGGGAGCCCGGCCTCCTCCAGATGAGGACTTCGAAGCAGATGAGGAGAAGAATACGTCCTTTGTGGCCTCAGCATTGGCAGATGTAAAAAAGAACCAGCTTCCAGCAGAAGGGGATGCTGTGACAGAGGGGGCTGCAGCTGTTCTTAAGCAGGAGAAAGTTCTTGAGGCAGGGACCCAGGATAGGCCATCTGTGGCAGCACCAGAGCAAGACCTCCCTGTCTCAAGGGAGAACCTAACAGATCTGGTGGTGGTCACAGGCATTCCAGGGGACCCCAGCCAGCCACATAGAGAGGGAGCCCAGACCCCCACAGAAAGGGAGAGAGAACATGCAAACAGGACCAAGGACTCTAAGGACAGCCATGATGGTAAGTATTGGCTGGCATTTCTTCCTCTCTCTCTTGACCCCTAAAATAAAGAATGATTGTAGAGGTTGGAGTTGGGGACAGAATAGTAGGGATAAAGTAAGGAGTTAAGGATCAAATACAATTTTTTGTTATCTGTCCTGTATTCCTCCCCACCAGATTCTGAAGATCTGGACCTACAAGCTACCCAATGCTTTGTGGAGAGAGAGAATCTGAGACTGGAAGGTGAGGCTATCTTTGTTGGTTGGATACTGGTGCTAGTAGGAACTAGAAGACTAGATTGATGACTCTTGTATCAAGGCTGTGAAGGCTGGAGTGGGTAGGGCCGAAGACTGGGATTGGGATTCTGGGGTTTTATGGAAGAGGTGTGCGTAGGCCATCTTTTCTTGTGCAGCAATAGAGAGCATAGAGGAAGAACCTACCTTCCTGTTTACTTTACCCCAAGAAGAAACTGGCCCTTCCCATTGCAGCTTCCAGATCCCAGGTACAAGAAACTTCTTTCTCGTCTACGCCTCTAAGTTTGCATCCATTCTGGTTTTATCTCTCTGCACATTTCTATTCTTTGATTGTTTTGCTAGTGTGTCTCCATTTCATTAGGAAAAAAATGCCATATTGAGTCAGATCCATAGACCAACTAACCTAGTGTCATTTTTAAGGGCTACTAAAGGAGGTTTTGGGAGCTCTGGTAGCATAGTGGCTAAGGCACTTGACTGCTCACCAGAAGGCTGGCGGTTCAAACCCACCAGCCACTCCTCGGAAGGAAGGTTGGGCAATCCTACTTCCGTAGTGATACTGCCTCGGAAACCCAAGGACGGGTCGCTATGAGTCGGGGCCGACTCGACGGCAAAATAACAACAACAATAAAGGAGGTTTTATGTGAAGGTATTGGCTTAACTTTTTGAGACCAACATTAAATTTTTGAGCTGTCATCCTTATTCCCAGCTTTCTTTTAATAACCTATTTAGATTTATCATCCATGAATTTATCTTAATCCTTACTCAGTGTGTTATCTTCTCAGTCTCATTTCTACCTCATTTTCTCTCTTGTATGTGACTATTGCCAGGTACCTTGGATGAGCCGTGGGAGGAATTGGCTACACAGCCATTCTGTCCAAGAGAGTCAGAGACTTCTGAAACCCAGCACACTGCGGCCCACCTTGAAGCCCGAGGAACTTGTCCCTCTCCATGCAGTGGAACTTCACAAGACCAATATCCAGAGAGCCCAGTTCATACAGAGTCACTAGGGATTCAAGGCAGAGGAATGCAGACTGAGGAGAAAGGCCTGGGTATGCCAAGAGAAACCATAGGAAAGGTGACCCCTGAGAGAGAGCCCTTAGAGAAGGAAACCAAGAAACTGCCACCAGAAGGAGAGCGAGAAGGTGGGATAGGAGATGGAGAATTAACCAGGGGGCTACAGGACAGGGAACAAAAACAGGTGTTATCTAGAGATCCTCAGAGACTAGAGTCTAATACAAAGGTAAAAAGTGCAAACATTGAAAATGATATTAAAAGTTTGAATGTAGAAATGGAGACATCCAAGGAAATACAAGAGAAAGAGAAGCAGACCCTTTCAAGAGAAATATTTGAGACAGAAGCAGAGAGACCAGCACTGGCGAGAGAGAGTGAGCCAGCAGGGTTAGAAGTAAAAGTACCCAAAGAGAAAGTGGAGGAGACAGACACACAGAGAGGGGAGACCGAGGGTGGGAGCCAGGACCAGAAAGGGCAAGCCTCCCTTCTAACACCAGAGCCTGGAGTTGGGGCAGGGGCCCTTCAAGGACTACCTCTAGCCCCAGTATCTTCTGGAAGCCAGTTAGGTAGAGGAAGGGCAGCCCCAGTGAGCCCCAGAAGGCAGCAGAGAGGTAAGTAATGGCAGAGGGATCCCGAGGTGGTACACAGTCCCCATTAATCAGTCCTGAGCAACTGACTGCTTAGAGCTCAGCTACCCTTGTCTTTACTTTCTGTCTAGGCTGCTTGAATTGCAAGATGCCATCTGCTGAGAAGGCTTCCAGGGTGAGACCTGCTTTCTCTACCTCCCCCTACGCTTCCATGTTAACCTCTACATCTCTTCCATTCATTGCTCTTTCCCCTGACCTTGATTGTGTCTACTCTTTGCCCTGTATTCCACATCTTCTCCATTTTCTTCCATTTTCATCAGTCCTTAGTTGGTTTCTGGAGTCCCTGGGTGGCACAAACAGTTAAGCACTCAACTATTAACCTTAAAAGGTTGGCATTTCAAATCCACCTAGAGGCACCTCAGAAGACAAGTATTGTGATCTGAAAGTTCATAGCCTGGAAAACCCTTTGGAGCAATTCTGCTCTGCAAACATGGAGTCACCGTGAGTCAGAATCAACTCAGTGGCTGGCGGTTTGGTGTTTTGGTTTAGTTGGTATCTACCCCTTTACTGACACACATTGTTTTCCATGATCTCTCTCTCTCCCTAACTGAGAATGAAAGTCCTTTTCTTATTATTTCCTCTTCCACCCACACTTTTTCATCATGACTGTCCTCCATATGTAGAGAATATTATACTAGTATTATGAGGAAAGCTCCATGGGAAAGAGGACTATTCCTCTCCTCAGGAAGTGCCCAGTCTAATGGAAGAGAGATGTCAGCAAGCACACTTTAACTGTAATGCCACTATCTGAGTTCTGTCTGTTTTCTGTCTACCGCTTCCTCCCTCACCTGTTTCCTTTTCTCCCCAGGGTGATCAGGAATCCCCAGACACTTTTCTGCTTACATCAGTGCCTGAAGCCTCAACCACACTTCAGAACCCCATTTTCTCTCAGAGCCAAAAACAGCCTGCACTTCAGTCCCTGCTATCCCCGTCTCTATCTTCAGAGGCATCCATTCCCAAGACTGGGCGGAAGGGGAATCCAAAACCCCTAGCGACTCCTTTGTCTTCAGAGCTGGAGCCTCTCCACCCAAAGCCTAAAGTCAGGCCCCGAGGATCTGCTAGGGTGACACCTTCTCCAGTTTCTGCTATTGAACCCCACCCTCACATCCCAACAGACCAGCTTGCCACCCCCAAACCCACATCTCGGGCCACTCGGAGCAGGAAACTTAGGTCCTCTGTGAAGACCCCTGAACTAGTTGAACCCCCAGCCCCTGAGCTCCACCTTTCTACTCCCATAGACCAGCTTGTCACCCCAGAGCCCACGTCTCGGGCTACTCGGGGCAGGACAAATAGGTCCTCTGTCAAGACCCCTGAACCCGTTGAACCCACCACCCCTGAGCTCCAGCTTCCCACTCCCACAGACCAGCCTGTCACCCCAAAGCCCACTTCTCGGGCCACTCGGGCTAGGGCAAATAGGTCTTCTGTGAAGACCCCTGAACCAACTGAACCCATAACCCCTGAGCTCCAGCCTTCCACTCCCACAGACCAACCTGTCAGCCCAAAGTCCACATCTCGGGCCACTCGGGGCAGGGCGAATAGGTCCTCTGTCAAGACCCCTGAACTAGTTGAACCCACAACCCCTGAGCTCCAGCCTTCTACTCCCACAGACCAACCTGTCACCCCAAAGCCTACATCTCAGGCCATTCGGGGCAAGACAAATAGGTCCTCTGTCAAGACTCCTGGATCAGTTGAACCCACAGCCCCTGAGATCCAGCCTTCCACTCCCATAGACCAGCATGTCACCCCTAAACCCACATCTCAGGCCACTCAAGGCAGGAAACTTAGGTCCTCTGTGAAGACCCCTGAACCACTTGAACCCATAGTCCCAGAACTCCAGCCTTCCATTTCCACAGACCAACCCGTCACCCCCAAGCCCACATCTCAGGCCTCTCGAGGCAGGACACATGGGTCCTCTGTCAAGACCCCTGAACCAGTTGAACCCACAGACTCTGAGGTGCAACCTTCCACTGCCACAGATCAGCCTGTGACCCCTGAGCCCACATCACAAGCCACTCGGGGCAGGACACGTAGGTCCACTGTCAAGACTGCTGAACCAGTTGGACCCACAGCCCCTGAGCTCCAGCCTTCCACCTCCACACATCAGCCTGTCACCCCTACGCCCACATCTTATATTACTCGAGGCAGGAGATGTAGGTCCTCTGTCAAGACCCCTGAACCAGTTGTCCCTGTATCCCCTAATCTTGAACCTCTCAGTGCCACATATAAGCCTGTCACCCCTGGGCCCATATTACAGACCACTCAAGGCAGGACACCTAGGTCTTCTGTCAAGACCCTAGAACCAGTTGAACCCACAACCCCTGGTCTCAAATCTCCCACCCCCACAGAGCATGTCAGTCCTGAGCCCCTAGCTCAGGGTGGTCAGAGCAAGACACTAAAGTCTTCCATAGTAAGTGTGGTGCCAATTCCTATAACCCCTGAATTCCAGTCTCCTGGCCCCACGGACAAGCCTGTTCCCCCTCAGCCCCTTCCACAAGCCAGCTACAACAGGAGACAGAGGGCCACTAGGAAGCAAGAGTCTCACACAGCTCCCGTTGCCCATGAACCCTTCTCTGCACCTGATCCTAAATCCCAGCCCTCAAGGAGACGAGGACAAGGAGCAGTGAGAGCAGCTGAGTCCCTCAGGGCCGTTCCTGAGCCTGCCTGTCCTCAGCTTCTTGAGGCACCTACTCATGCTCCCCAGATCCAAAATGTGGAGACAACAGATAGACCTGGGTATTCCCCAGAGCCCCAGCCTAAGGCCTCTCGGAGCCGCAAGAGGACTTTGGCTACCATGGATTCACCGCCACCTCAAAAACGGCCTCAAAGAGAGGTAGTTCCCCAGAAGGCAGAGTTCCTTGAGGAAGAACGAGAAGATTCTACAGAAAGGCCAGGGAAGAAAGAGGTAAGGAGAGGGCTAGAGCCATGAAACTAGGAAGAAGGGTGTGGAAGCTCAGAAATTCCCACTGAGATCTTTCTTGATCCCAGAATGTAGTGATTCCAGGACCACGTAAAAGAAAGAGAGACCAGACAGGGGAGGAGCCCAAGGAAACACAGAGCCGCAGCCTCCGACAGACCAAACCTAACCAAGAATCAGCCCCGAAAGTAAGAGAGAGTGGGCAAGGGGCTTGGTAGCAGACAGAGATTGGAGGGAGGGGAGTGGGCACTGCTGGCGGGGGTTGCTGTGATCTTAGGCTGTGTCCACAGGTGCTCTTCACAGGAGTGGTGGATGCGCGCGGAGAGCGGGCTGTGCTGGCCCTGGGTGGAAGTCTGGCCAGCTCAGTGACAGAGGCTTCACACTTGGTCACTGATCGAATCCGTCGGACAGTCAAGTTCCTGTGTGCCCTGGGCCGGGGGATCCCTATCCTCTCCCTGGACTGGCTGCACCAGGTCAGAAGCCAAGAGATAATAATAAACAGATACAGGGATTGTGGCAGGATAAGACTGCTCATACAGCGTTCTGGAAAGCAGTGGTGGAGGAAAAGGGGTACAGGAAGACAGGGAGATTCAGTGAAACAGATCTTCATTCAAAAGATAGTTCATAAGCTCCCTACAAATGCTAGGCAGAAGAGCTGGGTGAGGGCTGGGCTGGGCTTTAATGGTGACTGCCACCTTCCTTAGTCCCGCAAGGCTGGTTGCTTCTTGCCTCCGGATGAATACGTGGTGACTGATCCTGAGCAGGAGAAGAACTTTGGCTTCAGCCTTCGGGATGCCCTAAGCCGCGCTCAGAAGCGAAGGCTGCTGGAGGTGAGAGGCTCTCTTCTGCCCTGTGCTCCCGTTCTCCCTCTGCAGTTTCCTTCAGGTCCATGCCCTCTCAGAGCATGCATCTACTGTCCCCAGTATTTTCCTCTTCTTAGGGCTATGAGATTCATATGACCCCTGGAGTCCAGCCGCCACCACCTCAGATGGGAGAGATCATCAGCTGCTGTGGAGGCACTGTCCTGCCTAACATGCCACGGTCCTATAAGGTATGGTGGTGTGTTTTGGATCTGGTGAGGTGGTGTTTAAAGAGTTGGCTGGATGGGGAAAGGCTGGAGGAAGAAATGGAGGTACCCATGGGAGTGCAGGATAATTAAGATTGAGGGAAGACATGGATGGGAATGAGGGAAAATGTCTGATGTTACCACATGGACTTATTTTTACTTAAAAAAATGTAAATATTCACAAAAACAGAACCCCCATGTACTAACTGCTCAGATTCAGCACTTAATTATTTTAACTTTGTGTGTGAGTGAGTGAGTGATTTGGGTGAAAGTTTACAGAGCAAAGTCATTTTCCATATAGCAGTTCATACACATTTTGTTTCATAACATTGACTGCAATTCCCCACAATGTAACAACTCTCTTCCCACTTCATCCCTGTAGTTATCTCTTTCCTGTGTCCTTCTTTCCTGTGCATTCCTGCCCATTCCCTACCCTCCCATCTATCTCTCTGTGTAAACACTGCCCTTCTGTTCTCCCACAATTAATCTTAGCAGTTATTTAGATTTTGCTATATTTACTTCATCTATCCCTTTTTTGTTTCATTTTCTTTGCTGAGGTATTTTAAAGCAAACACCATATTATTTCCTCCTGTGTACCTAAGTGAGGAGCCCTGGTGGCACGATGATTCAGTGCTCAGCTGCCAACCAAAAGGTTGGCGGTTTAGACCCACTTAGTGGCTCCACAGAAGAAAGACCTAGCACTCTGCTTCTGTAAAGATTACAGCCTAGAAAACCCTATGGGACAGTTCTCCTCTGTCACATGGGGTCACTATGAGTTGGAATCAACTCAGTGGCACCTAACAACAACAACAACATACTTAAAATCTTAAAAATATGTACTTTTTCTTAAATACTCAAAATCCCAATATTGATCCCTAACAAAATTATGAGCCATTTCTCAGTCACCATCTCATACTCATTCCATTAACCAAATTTCTCTAGTTATCTATAAAATGTTTTTTTACAGTTGTTCCAAACAGGATCCACAGCTGTGCATTGCCACAATTGTTACATCACTTAATTCCCTTTTACTCTATTGCAGCCCCTCAACCCTTTTCTATGCCATTGACTTCCTGCAGAAAGTAGGTCAGTTGTCCTTTAGAATGTTCCACATTCTGGGTTCTATTTGCTCCCTTGTTGTACCATTTATTTTGCTTTTCATCTTCTGTATTTCCAATAAACTGTACTTAACTTTCAAAGTTTGAATCAATTCAGCTTCAACTTTTTGGTCAAGAATACTTCATAGACAATACAGTATGCTTCATGTGGCTTCATCTCAGGAAGTACTAGTTTAGTGATACTAAGACTGATTAGTGGGACCTAAACATAGATACCTCTAAGATTCTCTGCCATGGCCAACTTCCGGTCTGCTCTCTGTCTCTCCTCAGCCTCAGAGAGTTGTGATCACATGCTCCCAGGATTTCCCTCGATGCGCCATTCCCTTCCGGGTTGGGCTACCCCTCCTGTCCCCCGAGTTCCTGCTGACAGGAGTGCTGAAGCAGGAAGCCAACCCGGAGGCCTTCATCCTCTCCACTTTGGAAATGTCACCCACCTGAACACCCCAGTGCCCTTTTCCCTCCCAGACTTAAATAAAATTTAAAAAATGTTGGGAAGAATGAACCCAGGGCTTTGAAAATGATTGGGGTGTACTAATACAACTTGTCCTGGAACCTGGGTGGGGCGGGAAAGGTTTAGGGGTGGACAGAAATAAGCAGATTAGGAACCACAAATTTCCTAAAATAGCCATTTAATCCTTAGAATCTTAAATGGCTGCTCATTTTTGGCCAAACTGATCTAGTTATTGCTCCTTGACACACATGGAAGGCCATATTGCTTCCTCTTTTCTTACTGGGATTCTTCCTTCTCCAAAAGACGTAGATTGGAGGGCAGAGTTTTGGAATGCTACTAAAATATTTTCCTCTCTAGTGGTCTTACCTGGTTAGAAACATCCTTTAGCTTTGACTTAGAGCAAGTCTCTGAACTTTTCTGGCTGCATTTCCAGTATTTATAAAGTAAGAGCTTAAGCTTGACCTCAGGAGCTCTGGTAGCATAGTGCCTAAGGCACTTGACTGCTAACCAGAAGGCTGGCAGTTCAAACCCACCAGCCACTCCTCGGAAGGAAGGTTGGGCAATCCTACTTCCATAGTGATACTGCCTCGGAAACCCAAGGAGGGGTCGCTATGAGTCGGGGCCGACTCGACGGCAAATAACAACAACAACAAGCTTGACCTCTGTGATAATAAATATTCACTCTGTGCCTTATGGTGTGAAGTTTTTCTTTAATGTCTGGTTCTTAAGAGACAAAAAAAAAAAAAAAAAAATAGCTATGCACTTGTATTTAATTTATCATTATCTTCTATGTAGAGAAAATTATTTGATGTTTTCTTAAATTTTAAAAATTGGTTGATTTTGAGGATGTGGAGAAATTGGAACCTTCATACATTGCTGGTGGGAATGTAAAATGGTTCAGCCATGTAGAAGACCATTTGGGGGCTCCTCAAAAAGTTAAGCATAGAATTAATTGCCATATGACCATAGAAGTAATAACCAGCCATTCCATTCTTAGGTATATACCCAAACGAATTGAAAACTATACTCATACAAATACTTGCACAAAAATGTTCATAGCAGCACTATTCATGGTTGCCAAAAGGTGAGAACATCCCAAATGTTCATCAGTGGATGAATGGGTAAACAAATTGTGGTATATACATAAAATGGAATATCATTCAGCCATTAAAAGGAATGAAGTACTTGATGCATGCTACAACATGGAGGAACCTCAAAAACATTACGCTAAGTGAAAGAAGCCAAATGCAGATGGTCACATATGATTCCATTTATAGGAAATATCCAGAATAGGTAAATCCATGGAGACAAAGTGGGTAGTTATTCCCAGAAGGGTAGGGGATTGAGAGTGACTGCTTAATGGATAGAGTTTTATTTTGGGGTGATGAAAATGTTTTCAAACTAGACAGAGGTGGTGGTTGTATAACATTGTGAAAACCATTGTAAAAAATACATTGGTTGATTAGTTTTAGGCACTTTCTGCATGCAAGTTGGAAAATTTTGGTGTAGTAGCTTTGCCAAGCACTGTGCTGGCTTTTAAACATACCAAATTTCATCATATACATTAAGTACAACCACTGTGGGTATGGCACATGGCAGGACCCAAATAAATATTAGACCCCTTGTACAACTGTGTGAAACTGTCCATGTTGCTGACGCCCAGGGGGTTCCTATGGTACCTGCTGTTTCTTTAACATCATCTGGCACTCAGGTGCATCCCTACCTCATGATTGGTACCATTTACATCCCCCAAATTAAACTTCTAGAGAATAGGGTTTTTTTTTTTTTCTTAACACTTCTAATACCACATCTTATAGCACATTGCTTTGTGAAATAAATGTCCCTCTCAGAGTCCTAGTAGAAACGGATGGCACAGTCAAATTAGGAATAGTTTGGGAAGCGTTTAATAAAATGGTATTACAAAGAATTGGGCATGATGTAGAGAAATCACAAACAGTGCAATACCCCAGAGCTGTGACCACTCCTAAGCTCAAAAGGATGGAAGGAGGGAAGCCGCTGTGTGGAGAGGGCTCCTTCAATCAAACTGGGGCCTTCATTGATATAGTCCATTGAGAACAACTTCCTGAGTCAGACAGCAGGGTGGTGCAGTATATATAATAGCTTTGATTCAGAGGAGGGTGAGATTACTGAGTCTAGGAGAGGGAGGAAAAGGAATGTACAGTCTGTGGAATGCTGGAAAATTTTTTTGTCTCTCAGCCCACATGCCTTTAAATAATAAAAAAACTTTTGTTATTTGGGTGAAAGTTTGCAAATTGGTTTCCCATTCAACCATTTGTACATGTTTTGTTTTGTGACATTGATTGTGATCCCCACAATGTAACAGCCCTCTTCCCACTTCCTCCCTATGTTTATTTCCATTTGTCCCTCTTTCCTATCCCTTCCTGACTTCTGAGCTTTATCCCTGAGTGAATGCTGCCCTTCTGATCTCATATGGTTGACTGTTCTAGGGAGTGTATACCTCCCTGGTGTTATTGTTCACCTTGTAGGCCTATCATATGGCTGAAAGTTGAGCCACAGAGGTGAGCTCAGTTCCAGGCTTGAAGAGTGTGTAAGGGCCATAGTCTCAGGGGTTCCACCAGTCTCTATTAGACCAGTAAGCCTAATCTTTTTTATTATTTTGAGTTTTGTTCCACATTTTTCTCCTACTCTCTCTGGGACCTCCTGTTGTGATCCCTTTCAGATCAGTCAGCAGTGGTACCAGGCACCATCTAGTTCTAGTCTCAGCATTGTGGAGGCTGGGGTAACCCACATTTCTTGTTTTCTGCCATGAAATAGGCTTAACTCATGGAAGGAAATCATGTGGTGCATGGTGCTATGCCATCCCCACGATTGCTTGGGGTCTGGACTGTTGTGATCCACAGGGTTTTCATTGACTGATTTTGGGAACTAGATCTCCAGGCCTTTCTTCCTACTCTGTCTTGGTCTGGAAGGTCCACCAAAACCTGTTGAGCATCATAGCAACATGCAAAACTCCACTGACAGATGGGTAGTGGCATCATATGAGCTGGAAATTGAACTAGGGTCTCCCAGCATGGGAGGTGATAGTTGTACCACTGAACCACCACTGCTGCCAACTGCCCACATGAATACCAGTTTCCTTTAATTCTCGCCTTGGCAATTTTATCTTTCTGGACCTAATCTCTTTTATCTATAAGGGGATTAGCTTAATGATGTTTAAGGTCCCTACTGTGGGTCCTTAACTACGAAAGCTTCAATTCTGATGGAGAAAACAACTTTTCCTTTGCTTTTTAGATATGAATCTTGGTCTATAGTGAATATGTTAAGACAAAAAATCTTAGTGCTTTCTGGATGTGAAGTCAAGCTAATGGGTTATAGAGTGAAGTCATAGATAGCTAATTATCACAAGCTTGGTGGATAAAATTAATCTGCAAAGTTTACAATTGTAATGAGCAAACTTTTCTACTGCACTTATTTTAATGTATCTCCACTCATGTTTATAAGTCAACAGTCTTTGGATTTGGAAGTATTAGAACAAAATTTTCATTATTACAGAAAAACTGCCCTTCGTAGTAAGTGGGAAAGCAACTTTGTAATTAAGTTACAGGATAAGCATTATTTTGTGGTAAAACAGTGACTACCTTTTTCTCTCTTTTTTGATCTAACAAGATGTAATATAGGTGATTCAGAGCTTGAGGTTCTCAGCCTAGGTCAACAGTCTTCCCGTTCAGTATTAAACTGCTGAGGCTTATTACCTCTCATTCTGGTTGCTTTCTAGTCAAGTTAAAGCAAAGGGGGCTTATAATGTTCCGTTTCTTCAAGAACCTTCCAAGACAAGAATTGTTAGCCGAGGAATTCCAAGAGAGGTGGCTGTTGGCCGAGGCACTGCCCTTTATACCGCTCACGAGGGATTCTAACATTCCCTTCTGTTACGTCGAGATAGGAACCCAGCCCTCGGCGCCACCACCTGCTGGAGCAAGCGGAGCGGGGCGGGCCGGAAGCCCAGTTGTGGACGCTCCGGACCCCGCCCTCCTGGGTGGGAATCCCAGTCGGAGGGCGGGGCCGGGGCCGCCGCGGGAAGCCTAGGGCCGCCCCTCTCCTCACCCCTCCGTTTCCCGCCATGGCCCCAGCGCTGCTCCTGATCCCTGCTGCCCTGGCCTCTTTCATCCTGGCCTTTGGCACCGGAGTAGAGTTCGTGCGCTTTACCTCCCTTCGGCCACTTCTTGGAGGGGTCCCAGATTCTGGCCCTGGTGAGCGGGAGGCACTCGAGGATGACTCCGGGGCAGAGGGGTGGAGCCGGAGGAGATGGCCTGGGGGCGGGGCGTGGAGACAAATGACAGATGGGAAGTCCCGGAGAGGGAACGGTAATGGTGGAAGCGCTGAGATGCGGCCGGGGACGGGACCTGCGGGCTAAATTAGGAACTCGGGGATAAGCGGTTTAGAGTGGCGGGAGAGTGAGGACTGAGGGGGAGGGAAAATGATAAGCAGGGTATTTTAAGGAAAGAGCTTTGTGGAGAAGAATGTTTGAAAGAAGGAGCATTTGAAGAACTGAAATAAAAGGGAGCAATCCAGGGGTGATCTCTCCAGACACGCCTCATATAACTGCCCTGCTTGCATTGTTCTGTGACTTTTTTTCTCCACCTCTGAAGGAAATCTGGGGAAGAGGGATGAAACGAGAATGGAAAACTGATGTAGGCAGGCCAGGAGAGGAAGCCAGAAGGCTCTTGAAAGCATGAAGGGCCATACCCTGGGGGCCCTAAGAGATGGAGAGTGAAGGGGTGCTTCCCACTATTTTCCTGATCTTTTGTCCCTTTCTCTCTCAACTTCCCCTAGATGCCCGCCAGGGATGGTTGGCTGCCCTGCAGGATCGAAGTATCCTTGCCCCCCTGGCTTGGGATCTGGGGCTCCTGCTACTATTTGTGGGGCAGCACAGTCTCATGGCAACTGAGACAGTGAAGGCGTGGTTATGCAGATACTTTGGGGTCCTGCAGAGGTCACTGTACGTGACATGCACTGCCCTGGCCTTGCAGGTATGGGGGCCTGGCAGGCAAATTCTTCAGGGGAACAGAGTCAGGGATAGGGTCTGTGGGAAAGACACCTTGGGTTGGAAGGGTGTGGAGCTTAGGCTTCTGATAAAATTTGGGTTTAGGAGGAGAGCTGACTGTTCAAGACTCTAATCTCAGCTTCTGTTCCTCCACAGCACATATCCTACTCTTTATCAAGAAGGGTGTATTTCTCATTGCCCAAGCGGCAATATGTGCATTTTCACCTTTGCAGCTTTGTTCATATTGTTCCCCTGCCTAGGAAACCTTCCTTAACTCCTCTCAGTCCTACACATTCTTCAAAACCCACACCCCTAAAGTCTCAAGGGAAAGCTTCCCAGTGAGTACTCCTCTGTCTTCTCATTGGGTGCTTGGCACAGACTTTGTGTACCTGTCTAATCACCCCACTCATTCTGTTAGTCCTCAAGGTGGAGATATGCCATCCTTACATCCTTGGGACCCTATCCAGCACCCTCTATGTGGTGAATATTTGTCAGTAATGGTCATGATGGGTCTAGGGGAGAGCTGCAGTGGGCAGCCTCTGGGTCTGGGTCTTTCGAGGGTGGGCTGCCTGGATACCCAGCCCATCATCCTTCCCCAGCTGGTGATGCGGTACTGGGAACCTGTACCCAGAGGTCCTGTGCTGTGGGAGGCTCGAGCTGAGCCATGGGCCACCTGGGTGCCCCTCCTCTGCTTTGTGCTCCACATCATTTCCTGGCTCCTCATCTTCAGCATCCTTCTCGTCTTTGACTACGCTGAGCTCATGGGTCTCAAACAGGTGAGGCTTCCAGATCCCCACCTGGGGCCTCCAGCCCTTTCTAGAACTCTTCCCCTTTCAAGAATTTCCTTCCTCTCCCTCTGATGCCCTGCCACCTTCCCTTTGCCTCTTGACTCCCTCACCTCCCTTTCCTGTCAGACACTCTCTCCCCTTAACCAATCCTCAGAGGCCAAGCATGGCCTTCCTGGGTCTAGGGAAGATGGATGGATCAGACAGCAGTGTCAGGGCCCCAGCTCTCAGAAGGAGGGTGCCTGGGCCTGAATTCTAGGAGAACAATGCCTGGGAGAGGAGGAAAGAGGGGGCTAAATTGTGAAAAGGGCTTAAACTCCATTTCCAAACTGCTCTCCGTCATCTCCTAGGTGTACTACCATGTTCTGGGGCTGGGGGAGCCGCTGGCCCTGAAGTCCCCCCGGGCTCTGAGGCTCTTCTCCCATCTGCGACATCCAGTATGTGTGGAGCTGCTGACCGTGCTATGGGTGGTGCCCACCCTGGGCACTGACCGCCTCCTCCTTGCTCTCCTCCTCACCCTCTACTTGGGCATGGCTCATGGGCTGGACCAGCATGACCTCCGCTACCTCCGGGCCCAGCTACAAAGAAAACTCCACCTGCTCTCCCGGCCCCAGAATGGGGAGGCTGAGTGAAGAGCTCACTTCTGATTCCAAGTCCTGTACTTCCTCTCCCCTTAAAATTCTGAATTTCTCAACATCCAAGCTGGCTGCTTCAAGCCAGAGGCCCCAGTCTCTATACTCCAGGGGCTGACCCTTCCCCTACTTGAGACTGCATTCCGTGAGGTCAGCCCCATTACCTAAATTTGGAGTTTCAGGCATTGGACTCCAAAGTCCACTTCTTAGCAGCCAGGGCCCTCTGTTCTCCCTAAAGCGGAGTTGTGGAATTCTGTTCCCTCACCATTTTGGGTTTGAGCTTGAGCCCCTTCCTAGCCTCCCCAGAAGGAAAAGGATCCCCCTTGACTACTCCCCTGGCATTGTTACTCAGGGATCCCTTTTTCCATAGCTGGTTTCCGTCCCAAGGAGCTGGACCAGTCTGCAAGTTTGTCTGTAGTGGGTGCCCCTGAAGGGCCCACACCTCGAGCCTCCACCTCCCTAGGCCTTGCCCCTGGGCGCCTTCCCCTGGACCTAGTTGAGGGGACTCTCCCGTTCGGGTGGCTTAGGGCTCCTTGCTCCTCCAAGGTGCAGGAAAATAAAATTTTGCCTGACTTTTCTACATCTGGCATGCTGTCTTCGGCGTCTTTTAGGCTGTAGGACTGGGTTTGGAGGGTGGAGAGCGAAAGCCTGGCCGCATCAAATGTGAGTTTGGGCGGCCACCGGCCACCGCGCCCTCTGGCGGCTGCCACTCTCCACGGCCCCGCCCCCATCTATCCGGAGCAGCCGAGTCTCCCTACCACACATCTACCAGTTCTCCCTTTGCAGACCAGAGGACCCCTGGGAGATAGTTTGAAGCTAAAGACAGTGGGGCTGCGACCCTGGTAGGGGATCAAGCTCCCAAAGCTGTTGGCCCCTTGCGCCTTTCCAGCCTCCCCACCCCATACACACAGGCCCGCAAAGCGGGGCGGCAGTGGTCCCCGACCCCGCGGTAACAAAGGCTGACCCGGGAAGGCTAGGGCTTGGGGAGGAGCTGCAGGAGATGGGAAGGGCGGGCCTGGCTCCGGATCCAAGCAGCTGCCGCTTCCTCCCCAACTCCCTCGGGGGTCCTGAGTCACTGGCCGCCGCCCTGTGTCGGCGAGTTAGGGGTGAGGGTCTAGTCACTTAGGCTCTCCGGGGCCGGGGGGCGGAGGGGTCACGCCCCCTGAGGACAGAGCACAGACCATCAGGGGAGAAGAAGGGAGCCGGGGCGCGGAACCTTAAGGCTGGGTCTTGGGGAGCGAGGCTCCGCCCTCTCCCCTGGCTCCGCCCCGCGCCCCCTTCCCTCTCCGCATTGTTCTCAGACAAAGCGGTCGCCGCCCCCCGCCCGGCCCCCTGGTCTCTGTCTCTGTCCCTCCTCCTCGGCTCCCTCCTTCCCTCCTCCTCTCTCCCTCCTCCTCCCCTCCCTCCCACCTCCGGATCTCCCTCGCTCCCTCTCTCCTCCTCTTCCTCTCTCTTCTCTCCGGACGCCTGGCTCTTCTGCACCCCCTCCCCCAGGGCCCGCAGCGCGTGAGTTCACTAAGAGGCTTCAGACTTGGGGAGAGGTGTTCTAGCTCTGGTCTCTGCTCCCGTCCCGGTCCCGGAGCTTGGGCTGTCTCTTCTTTGTGTGCAGAGATTCTGCAGTCAGAGCGCGTTGGGGATGGCCGGCTAGGTCGGGATTCCCTGAGAGCGGGGTTCTGGGCACCGGACTCGCAGGCTCTAAGGAGCCGAGGCTTGGATCCTGTCTTGGGCACACTTGGGTCCCCAGGCGCAGCCCGTGGGACAAGCAGACGGGGGTGACAGGGCAGGGAGGGGGCGGACTCCTGCTTCTGGGAACGTGCTGGCAGCCTAAACGCCCAGGTTCGGGGCGTCCCGGGGGAGGGTATTTCCCTTGACCCGCCTTGGGGGCGGAGTGCGGGGCGGGAGGTGGGGGCTGGGGGACCGGAGGGGCGTGGCCGGGCGGCACTGGACCCGGGAGCCTGGAGTCTCGGGGCCCCGCTGAAGCGCGCCCGTCTCCAGCCCCAGCACTCCTTTCCTTTCTACCCCCTCATTTCCCCTTCTCCCCTAGACCTCTTCCCTCTTGGACCCCTTCTCACCTCCCTGACACTCCCTAAGTCCTGTCGCCTCTTTCCCAGCGCGACTCTCTTGACCTCCCCACTCTCACCTCCCCTGGGGTAGTGGTGAGGCAGCCGCACCTGAACTTGGCCCACCCCTCATCCCAAATTCTCTTTTCTCCCTTTTCGCTTCCCCTCACATCCTTGGGACGGTATCTAAGACTTCTTAACCCAGCGCTGCCAAATCTGATTCCTTCCTCTTTGCCCTGAATCTGGACTCTTCCTCTAACCTCACCATCCCCCTAACTTGGCTCATATCCTCTCTCTTTACTTTCCCAGATTTTCCCTTCTTCTGTCCCCTCGTCTCCATTTTTCCCTCTGTTCTCACCTCAGCTCCTCTCCTCTTCTCTGTCTCCCACCTCCCCCCGCCACTTCCTCTCCCCTCACACCCAGTCTCACCCCCTGAGCCTCTCTCACGAGCCTCTCCTTCCTGTCCTCTGCCCCCAGCGCTCCACAGCCTCAGCCCAAGGCAACCATGGCCACCATCCCAGACTGGAAGCTCCAGTTGCTAGCCCGGCGGCGGCAGGAGGAGGCAGCGGTGCGTGGCCGCGAGAAGGCCGAGAGAGAGCGCCTGTCCCAGATGCCAGCTTGGAAGCGGGGGCTCCTGGAGCGCCGCCGCGCCAAACTTGGACTGTCACCTGGGGAGCCTAGCCCTGTGCCGGGAACTGTGGAGGCTGGACCTCCAGACCCAGATGAGTCTGCTGTTCTCCTGGAGGCCATCGGGCCGGTGCATCAGAACCGATTTATCCGGCAAGAGCGGCAGCAGCAGCAGCAACAACAACAACAACAACGGAGTGAAGAGCAGCTGCTTGTGGAGCGAAGGCACGGGCCACTTGAGGCACGGGAGCAAAGACCCAGCCCTGGGGAGACTCGGGATCTGAGTCCCAAAGGAAGAGAGTCAAGAGAAGAGAGGCTCAGTCCTAGGGAGGCCATAGAGAAGAGGCTGGGCATAGGAGGTGCCCGAGAGTCTAGCCCCAGACCTTTGGAGATTCGAGACTGGAGGCAGAGTCCAGGAGAGGTGGGAGACAGGAGCTCCCGACAGTCAGAAGCACAGAAATGGAGGCTGAGTCCTGGAGAGACTCCAGAGCAGAGTCTAAGACTGGTAGAGCCTCAAGAACGAAGCCCCAAGAGGACAGAGGTGATGGAAAGTAGACTGAGCCCAGGAGAGTCTGGCAACCAGAAGCCGGGCTTGACAGAGGCCCATAAATGGAGGCCTGACTATGGAGAGTCTCAGGAACAGAATTCGGTACATCTGGAGGCATCACAGTGGAGGCCATGCTCAGGAGAGGAAAGCAAAGACTTCTCAGAAGAATGTGGGAGAAAAAAAGAGAGGTCAGTTGCAGAGTTGGCCCCGGAAGAGGTTTCAGGACTACCAGAGACTCTGACAAGGGAAGCTCGAGACAGCAGCACCGGAGGAATGGAGACAGCAGACCCGAGGTCTGGCCTACTGGAGGTTGGTGAAAGGGGCTTGAAGTCAACAGAAGGGTGGAAATGGACCCTGAACTCGGGGAAGGTGCAAGAATGGACGCCCAAGGAAAAAGAGTCTGAGAGTCAGAAGCCAGAATCTTCAGAGTCGTCTGAGAAGCGGCTCGGGCTTCCTGGGGTAGAGCCTGGAGAAAGGGAGGCTAAGGAGGAGGAGGCCGGGGTTCAGGGCAGGCCTCTGAGCGCCCTTCAGAACCGATGCGCTGTGCCCTCCCCCATCTCACCAGAGGACGCTGGGACCGGAGGAGGCCCTCGACAGCAGGAAGAGGAAGCAGTGGAACTCCAGCCCCCACCACCAGCCCCTCTGTCTCCCCCACCCCCTGCCCCACCTGTTCCCCAGCCCTCTGGGGATCCCCTCATGAGCCGTCTGTTCTATGGGGTGAAGGCAGGGCCGGGAGTCGGGGGCCCCCGCCGTAGCGGACACACCTTCACAGTCAACCCTCGGCGGTCTATGCCCCCTGCAGCCCCGGCCACTCCTCCAGTCCCTGTCCCGCCTGATGCCGCAGTTCCTGGGGCTGGGAAGAAGCGGTACCCGACTGCTGAGGAGATCTTGGTTCTAGGAGGCTACCTTCGCCTCAATCGCAGCTGCCTTGTCAAGGGTTCCCCCGAAAGGCACCACAAACAGGTAGGGAGCAGCCAAGCCAGACTTCGTAGGAGCCCACTCGCCAGTAGTTCTGGGTGCCGCTCGGTCTTTCATTTTTATACCCCTGTATTCTTGTCTCCCTTATTCTTTCTTGTTAATTTCTGCCACCACCCTTCCTCCCTCTGCACACACCCCCTTTCTTCTTGCTACTCTCCTGTTCCATTCATTTCTGAGCCCTGAGGAGCCTGCCCAGCAACCAAGCACTGTCTTTGGGTGTGTCTCACAGGGTGTGCCCAGGCTGCGCTTTCTCCCTTCCCTGGGGCTGAATTCTTCTCTCCATTTCTTTTTCACCTTTCCTCTGAGTCTGTGTGACCCAGCCCATCTGATTGTGAGCTGAGGCTGACAACCATGAATCTATCATGGCATAATCACCAGCATGAAAATACTTATACTTTTCTAGGAGAGTGAATTGTCCGGGCAAGAAACCAGGAGAGGCTGACAGGGTGGGTTGTGGGTTCTAGGGAGAAACAGCATAGAGATGGCCTAGAGATGTATGGGAGGAAGGTCTCCCAGCCCCAAGGGAGAGTGGGGGCAGAGCTGAGTAGGGACATCCAAGGAGAGGGGAGGGAGGGACGGAATAGGGCTAGCCAAAGAGCAGAGAGAAGGCTTTTGAACCCTGGAGTCTGCCCCATGGGAGAGGCATACAGAGGCCATTTGAAGTGGGTGACCTCAGGGTTACACACCCCCAGCTGGGCCACTGCTTTAGACAGTGCTCCCTTCTCTCTTGGGACAAGAAAAGCCTTCTCCTCTTCCAAAATACCCCACCCCTTACTCCCCCGTCCTTCCTCTCTGGGCTTCCCCTCTCCCTGAACTGGCTCTGTAGTCGGTTTTCCCCTCTCTTTCTGTCTCCCTGGCCTCTCCCCCTCCTTGGGGTAGAAAAAGAGAGAAGTGAATTTTGAGGTGTAGTGCTAAAAGCCAGAGGGGCTGGAGAGTACAATGGCAGTTGGGGACGGGAGTGAGAGCTGAAGCCAGAAGAGGGTCAGAGGTTAGATTGAATAAGGACTTAACAGGGAAGTAGGAGCAGCCAGGCTGACTTTTCCCCTTGGCCCTGGCCTTGGTCCAGTTCCTTCCATAGACACTCCAACCAGTCCCAGCTTGGAAATCTTTAGGACAAGATAGGGCCCACAATCAGATATACTAGACTCAGAAGTCTCTCAAGCTAACACAGCAGGAAAAGGAAGCAGTGGATTCCAACCCCCACCCCCAGCCCCACCTGCCTGATAGCCCCCTGGAGATTCCCTCAAGAGCCATCCCAGAGACTGTGAAGCCCTTCCTGGCCTCCAGACCTCATCCCACATGCTACATCCTAAGATTTGTTTGTCGTGTCTTTAGTGTCAGTGGAAAACCACAGGGACCAAAGATCTGAGCTAAGCTTAGGGGTCATTTGGTCCCCAGATTCATCTTCATGTATCACTTAAGCTCCCATCCCTGAGCCATGGTATATGCAGCCGTCTCTCCAGAGTTCCCCCTGACTGCTACCAGCCCTTCCCCTTAGGACTGGGCAGATGCAAAGGAGGTAGGTAGGATTCTACCAGGGGGAGGTGTTCAGAAAGATCACATCCTACTGAGGTCAGTTTGTGCCTTTGGGAGGAAGAGAAAGGAAGCAAGAAGCTTTGGGTCCCAAAACACAATGTACATCCATCTGGCAGGAGCCAGGAACCTAGTATAGAGCAGGACCAGGGATGGTGACCATCCCTAGGTCAGGGAGTAGGGGATCCGGAAGCAGATCAGCCAAACAGGAAGCCTGGGGTGGGGGCCGGAAAGCTGGTGGAGCTATGTGGGGAAGGCTGGGCCTTGGGCCTGCCAGAACTGTGCTCAGGATGTGGTGAGAGAATAAGGAAGCAGCCGCCTGGGGTGGGGGTGGGAAAGAAACAGCACAGAGTTTCCTAAACCCAGACACCTCACCCTTCCACCCTCGCTCAGGCCTTCTCTCTTCACAGCCTCTTGCTCATCAGGACTAGCAGGCCCTGGCCCAGCCCTTCCTCAACCTACTGACTCAGGGTTAAGAGGGCTGCCACTCCATCCCACCCTACCCCCAGCCTTCCCTAAATAACTCTGATTGCAGGCTAATTCCATCAAACTGATCCCTGCCATCAGGAGAGAAATCCCAGCCCTGCAAGCCACTGGGGATATCTCTGGCTGAGAGGACAGCCCCTCCGCTCTCTGGCCCCCTTGTGACCTTATATAGCTGATGAGAGAGGAGCGAGTGAATCACCCTCTGCCCATTCCCCCCACTCCCATGCAGGCTGTGCATTCCTGAGGAGCCCAGTCAGAAATTTGGGAGGGGCAGGATAAGGGGAGACAGACATAGACTGAGAGCAAATCAAAGGCATCTTTATTCAGAGTGGATAACAGATGATGGAGATTGTTATCTCAAAACCAAACCTCTTGCTATCAAGTCAATTCTGACTCCTGGCAATCACGTGTTGTAGAGTAGAACTGCCCCATGGGGGTTTTCTGGCTACAATATTTATGGAAACAGATTGCTAGGCCTTTCTTCCATAGGGCTGCTGGGTGTGTTCATACCACCAACCTTTAGGTTAGCAGCTAATTGTAAACTACTTGCACCACCCAGGGACATTGTGGTCACTAGGGGTGTAGGGGGTGTGAACTGCACCTGGCAATATTGTCAGAGGGATGACACCAAAATGACTGTATAAAATTTTTGTTCCATGCAAGCTGTGGGCGTTGGTACATGAGACGCTGGCAAGCCTCAGGCTGGGTACGTGCGCCATGGTGCAGCTGGGCCAGGTGCTGGTGTAGGAGGAGGTAGCCATGGGGCACCTGGGGCACAGGGTGGCCCATAGACTGTGCCACTAGGCCAAGGCTGAGGAGTTGGGGAGCACCTTGAGGTAGCCATGTGCTGCTGGAGCCCTGGGGCTGGCTGGATTCTGTGCGATCTGGTATGAGAGGTGGTCCATGGAGAGGTAACACCATGAGTTACTGCACTGGTGACACCAACTCTAGTGATGCCACTGCCTGGGGACCTTTGTTATCCCAATGTTGTTGTTGTTATGTGCCATCAAGTCGGACCGACTCATAGCAACCCCTCCTTGGGTTTCCGAGGTGGTATCACTACGGAAGTAGATTGCCCCATCTTCCTTCCAAGGAGTGGCTGGTGGGTTTGAACAGCCAACCTTCTGGTTAGCAGTCAAGTGCCTTAGGCACTACACTACCAGAGCTCCTTTATCCCAATAGGGGATGTGAAAAGACAACAGAAGTGGGTTCCCAAAGGCTTGGGCAAATCTGTCAGTAACAGAGCCAGAAGTTGCCTTTTTCGAGAAGCTGGGATGTATGGTGTCTATTTGCTGCCACTTGATTCTCTTAGCAGCTTTACCAGAGTCTACTCTGCACAGGCTGGGCTCCCTCCACATTGTTTCCTCAGCCTTGGTCCCCTTTGGGATCTCATCAGAGTTCTGGATGATCCCTCCTCTTCTGTTGTAGCAACTTTGATGCTTCTATTGATTCATTTCACAAACACTGATTGAGCAGGTACTGTGTGCACAGCACATTCTAGATATTAGGGCTATGTCATCGACAAAACACAAAAATTCCTACCCTCTGGCAGGAAAAGAGGCAAGCAGACAGTGAAGGTAATAAGTAAATTCTTTAGAAGGTGGTGATTATGAAAGAAAAAACTAAAGCAGAGGTAAATGGAACCTAGAGCTCTAGGAGTTGTGGGGGAGTGAATATGGTAACTTTATAATGGAGTGACTGGGAGGGAGGGCGCCATGGGAGGTGTGTGGGGGAAGAGTGTTCAGGCACAGGGAACAAGCAGTGCAAAGTCCCTGAGGTGGGAGTGCACCTGGTGGGCTTGGAGGAAATCAAAGTTAGTTTGGCTAGAGTGGGGAAGGAAGCCTGAGAGGTGAGGGGGGAGTGGCACATGTGGCCCTAAAGGCCACGGTCAGACTTTTGGCTTTTGCTCTGAAGTGGGGAAACATTAAAGGGTTTGAAGTCAAAGAGTGATGTCGCCCCTGAGCTCCAGCTTCCCATGAGGACCCAGTTCTCCCATCCCACACAGCCCTGAGCAAACCAGCTATCCAGCCACTCTCTTGGCTTCTCTCTTCCCACACCCCAGTCCATGAAGAGACTCAGGGTACAGGGGCACAGCCCCTTGTCTTCCTAACCTGACTCCATGGAAGGCCTGAGTGGATCATCTGGACCTTTCCAAGTGGTGCACATGGAATCCTCCTGTTTCTCTTCTTAATCTCTTTGGTTACCAGAGTTAATCCCACCCTGCCCCTTCACCCTGAGCTTCTTAAGAGGGCAAAGGGGAAGGGTAGAAAGGCAATTAGAACAGCTGGGGCTCAGCCTGCCCTTGGGATGGTATTTAAGAAGGATTTTCTGTTCCCTCTGTATTCCTTCTCTGGTCTTTTGCCTTTGCCTCTGCCTGTCCCTCTGGTACTTGTTTCTGTGTGGACTTTCCTCTCTGTCCTTGTCACCTCGCCACCTGCACCTTTCAGGGTCTCAGAGCTCATCTTCTCCCTGGTGTATTGCCAGAGGTCTCTTGGTTCCTCTAGGACTGTTGGTTTTCTGTCCCTTCCAGCTCCAGATCCCCTTTGCTCTGGGTCTATTCCAGCCATAGGAGAGGAGTGAGGGGCAAGTGACTAGGGTTCTGGGTTTCCCAGGGCTAAAAGCAAGGGTCTGAGAACATAGAAAGGAATGTGCCTGTGCCCTTTTGCCTGGGACTCCCTGCCCATTCACCTCTTTCCTGCCTGATCAGGTCAAATCTCTCCTCGGAGCAGCCTCCATCGCAGGGGCAGTGCCGTTGTTCTGCTCACAGGATTTATCTGGATGGATGTTAATTTCTTTTCACCCCTCTGCCGTCCACACTCTAAATGGCAGGGACCTTGGTCTGTAATACTCACTTCTGCCTCCACAGCCCCTGCCAGAGCACAGGCCAAAGTCTGATGGTTTTGAAATGATATGAGTGAAGAGGGGAAATCTGGCATGGGCGAGCCATTATCAAAAGGGAAACTGGATGTAGGAGTGGCTGGGGAGGGGAGATTAGCAGGGCTCTCTAGCCTAGCCCCTGCCTCCCCACCTCCCACCTGCTCCCCATTCGCCTTCAGGGGGCTGACCTCAAGGCTGACCTCCTTTCCTCTCCTCTTTCACACCCAGCTCAAGATCTCCTTCAACGAGACAGCCCTGGAAACAACGTACCAGTACCCCTCGGAGAGTTCGGTGCTGGAGGAGCTGGGCCCAGAGCCAGAGGCCCTTAATACTACCAGCCCCCTAGTAGCTCAGCCCGACGACGATGAGGATGAAGAGGAGCTGCTGCTCCTGCAGCGGGAGCTCCAAGGAGGCGGGCTGCGCACTAAGGCCCTCATAGTGGGTGAGAGAGGCTCTGTCGGTCTGAGGGCTCCCCCTGTTGTTGGGGGCTGGCACTGCAGCCTGGGAGGGAAGAACCAAAACCAAACCAAACTCACTGCCATCAAGTCCATTCCGACTCATAGGGACCCCCTTTAGGTTTCTGAGGTGGTAAATCTTTACAGAAGTAGATTGCTCAGTCTTCCTTCTGTGGAGTGGTTGGTGGTTTGAACTACCAGCCTTCTGGTTATTACCAGTCAATTGCCTTAGGAACAATGAAGGATTTAATGTTGGTGCTGGAAGGGGCTTGGCAGGACCCCCAGCCTGGCCCACTCCTTTCACAGATGGGGAAACTGAGGCACTGGGAAACAAAATGCACATCAGGACTCAGATTCCAAGACCAGGGCTCTTTCTGGGCGCTGCAGTGCAGTTGAAAGCACAGGGTCGGACAAACCCATATTTGAATTCCAGCTTGTCTCTTACTTTTGGTGTATCCTCAGGGAAATCGTTTGACCTCTCTGGCCTCCATTTTTCCATCTCTGAATTGGAGTTAATTCTAACTACCTCCAGGAATTATTGAGAGGATTAAGTGATTTTTGTGAAGCATCCAGAATCATGGCTGGATACAAAGTTACCTAACCTCTGCCTGTATGATTATTAAATTAGAGTTAGGAGAGTGTCTGAAGGAGCCCTTGGTGATGCACATGATTAAGAAGTTGGCTGCTAACTGAAAGACTGGCTGTTTGAATTCATCTAGCAGCTCCGCGGGAGAAAGATCTGGTGACCTGCTCCCATAAAGATTACAGCCTAGAAAACCATACCACAGTTCTACTCTGTCACATGGGGTTGCGTGAGTCAAAAATGACTCAGCGACACCTAACAAAAATATTAAGAGTGCCTGGCACAGATACAAGCTAATTGAGTGATGGCTGCTGTTACTGATAGTAACAAACACTCAAGAAGCGAAAGATACATAAGATCTCCTATATGTGGCGTAGTACCTAAGGCATTTGACTGCTAACCAGAAGGCTGGTGGTTCAAACCTACCAGCCACTCTTCAGAAGGAAGACTGGGCTATCTACTTCCATAGATAAACTGCCTCAGAAACCCCAAGGAGGAGTCGCTATGAGTTGGAATTAACTCGACGGCAGTGACTTGGTTTTATATGCCAACTGCCCTTTCAGCTTGGGCAAGGAGGGCAGGGGTGGGTGAAAAGGCCTTCACTCATTGTCTATTATTATTGCCTCCTCTTGCACAGATGAGTCCTGCCGGAGGTGACCCTCTCCCCACACAGGAAAGATATATTCCCCTGCTTGCCAGAACTGAAGATCCTGGAGCCCAGAAGATCTTGAGCAGACAGACTCTGACAATGAGTGTGGCAGAGAAGAACAACCAACATCCCCCAGCTTGCTTTTCTTGTCTTGTTTCTGGGGGCAGAGCCAATTGCCCAACTTAACCCTAACCCAATGTCCCTGGTGTGTCAAATGTGCTGGTGCATCTAGGTGAACCAAGAGTGAGTCTCAAGCCCTAGAGAGAAGCATAGAGGCCACTGTGTGTGAAGATGGAACACCCCCATCTTTATGGGCAGGGGCACTGTCTCCACAGCCTTCCTTAGCTCCTCACCAAGCCTGAGGTACTCTCAGCAGTTAAGCACTCATTTGTCTCCCAGAGGCCTGGCCCACACTCTGATCCCTAGATGACCACCCTTTTGTTTACAGCTCCTGCCTCCTGTCTTGACTACAGTCTGGTTTACAAATCCCACCAGCTCCCAACCCCATGCTGCCAAAACCCCAGGTTTACAAGCCACGCCACTTGGTGAGTCCTTAGGGATTTCCTCTACCAACCTCCAGCAGGCGCCTCATTGGGAGTGGTCTGGGGCGTGGCTCCTCCCACTTTTGCTCAGTATTAATGTGCCTCAGTCTTCCCCAAGAGGGAAAGCTGGGAATCTTGATTTTGTACTCCCAGATAGTTATTTAATGCTGTTCTTCCTAGTGGTTCACAATTGAATTGTAGGAGTGTGAGGTGACTTAGGAAACTCCTCGCCTCTCCTTCCTTATCAGTTGTGGTTTTGTTTTTTTAACTTTCCATAATAAAGTGGAGTTCTCTCCGATTCTCTTGCTGCTGCTTTTCTTTTTTTTTTTTTTTTTTTGAAAAATAAAGAGCTTTTATTGAGGGGTAAGGCAACTTGCAAACTGGGAGTCACAAAGTCCAGGGAATGCTGAACTAAGTGATCCAAGGAGGAGACAGTTCAGAGAGTTTATATAAGTAAATACAAGGAAATTCAGTAGAAAATCAGTGATTGGTTGACTTTTAGGAAATAGTTACAAAATTGACGATGGTATATCTGATTGGTAGGAGATTACATACATTTCTAAAGTTTTTTATTTTAATTTTATTTATTTATTTTTTTTATTTGCTGCTGCTTTTCTTCAGAAAAATTTTTTAGAAAGTGAGGAGGGAAGGCTCAGGGTTCCTCTTTTCTACCCTCACCTATCTTCCTATTGGCAGTCAAGAGGAAGTGGCCATGGTAGGAAGGCGAGATATTGGGGGATGAACCAGGCACCCAGCAGTGACTTGCGGAAGGGGCTTAAGGAGAGCCTTGCATGGTTTTCATGTGTAAGACAAGCAGATGTGAGGAGGGACAGTTGAGGTATTCACTAGCCTGGAAGTGTCTTGAAGGCAGACCACATCAGTTGAGTTTACTGCAGTATTTCCATGCCTGGCACCAAATAGGCACATACTTATTTCTAGAATGAATGAATGAACAAATGAAATAATACACGAAAGGAGCTGTGAACATAAATCTGAATCAGAAGACACTGAATTAAAGATTGTAGTATTAAGATGCCTGCTGCAATGCTAGCAACCAGGTAATGTGTGACATACAACCCATGTGGCCATTGACAGTCAATCCCCTGAAATAGCTGCAAAGTTTAGTGGGTATCTACAGAAGGCCAGTTTCCTGGAAGAGGGTCTCCTCAGATAGACAACAGAGTTTATATTCCTAAAGGGTTAAGAACTATGGATAATTCATGGCTTTGGTACCCAAGTGTAGTTGATATTACTGGATTTTCTCAGTTCATAGAATCTCTAATTGTGGGACATCTGCTGTCGTTTACCTATTTTTTCAGTTGCTTTCAAGTTGATTCTGACTCATGTGACTCCATGTGTGATAGAATAGAACTGTCCTCCATAGAATCTTCAATGGCTGACTTTTTTTCCAAAGTAGATTGCAAAGCCTATTCTTCTGAGGTGCCTCTGGGAGACCTGAACCTCCAATTTTTCAGATAGCAGCCAAGCATGTTAACCATTTGTACTACCCAGGGCACATTTTACCTATCAAGTTATTTATTAGCTCTCCAGGCTAGTAAAGGCATGATTGAGTAGCTATAGTCGTTCTACCACAACACAGGATGCCTCTTCCGGTCTAGTTAGAGGAGAGTCCTCTTTGTTAAAAAAACAAAATTTATTAGATAAATTAATATTAAGCACATGCCTGAGATCTGTGACAAGAAAAGTGTCAAAAGAGGTGAAGGTACAGAAAGCAGCATAATCCTTCCATCAGTAGATAATTTAGTAATGATCTTAGTAAGTTGTGACCCAGGAAAGCTGGGGCAGGAAGCTGTGAGATGCCAGGGTGCTCTCAGTCTATCTCAGAAACAGAAAACAATGCAACCACGAAGTCAGTGATATGGATCCACCTATGCCTGTTAATGGAAGGAGCTCTGGTGGTGTAACGCCTAAGGTATTTCACTGCTAACCAGAAGGTTGACAGTTTGGTAAAGATTTACCACCTCAGAAACCCATGAGGGTCGCTATGAGTCAGAATCGACTTGATGGCAGTGAGTTTGGCTTTTTGAGTGCCTGTTAATAAGGAGCTCTTATGGTACAGTGGTTAAAATACTTGGATGCTAACCAAAACGTTGGTAGTTTGCATCCAGCCACTTCACGGGAGATAGATGAGGCAGTCTGCTTCCCTAAAGATTTACATCCCTGGAAACCCTATGGGGCAGTTCTACTCTGTGCTGTAAGGGTGGCTATGAGTCAGAATCAACTCCATGGCAGTGAGTTTGGTTTGGTTTGGTGCCTGTCAATGGAATAACAGTGTTTCATTTCCCAACAGTAGTGTCTGATAAATCTCATTTACCCCAAGAATATGAAACAGAATCAAACCAAGATCAGATAGCAGAGTGTCAGGTAACAAATTTACTTTAAAATGAACACCCATCAGTGAATTCCTCAAGCTATTAGCAAAAGTGAAGAACACAGTTGGCCTATTCCTTAGTTTGGGGACTCTTTTTTTTTTTTCCCCCTAACAATTTTCTGAGCATGAAGAAAAGAGGGCACCTTTGCTTTTCTCTCCTTTCCAAGTTTCTTCCTGCCTGAACGTCCTTCCTTATACCTACCTGTATTCACACCTGGTACAGGTACCAGTCCTCACAAAGGTCAATGCTAACCATTACAGGCGAATCTTTCATAAGCGTGGACCAGACTTTCCAATTGAAATGGAACTCTTTCCCTTACTTTGCTTTATTTTTGGTTCTATAGAACATGTTTTACTTACTGCTATCTGCTCTCCAAATTTTTTTGTTGGAAACAAAGAAGAATCACCGGTAGTTGGAAAATTTGGCCTTGGTGACAGAAATAATGCTGGAACTCCTATGGTAGAATTTTGCAAGACCAACGACTTGTTCATTGCAAACACCTTTTTTCAACAACACAAACGGAGGCTATACACGTGGACTTCACCAGATGGAACACACAGGAATCAGATTGACTATATCTGTGGCAAGAGGCGGTGGAAAAGCTCAATATCTTCAGCCAAAACCAGGCCAGGAGCTGATTGTGGAACAGACC
>NW_006921881.1:2454394-2467327 GCF_000298275.1 Orycteropus afer afer
GGTGGCTGCAATGATGGGCTCAAGTATAGCAGGGATTGTGGGGCTGGTGTGGGATCGGGCAGTGTTTCGTTCTGTTGTGCATGGGGTCGCTATGAGTCGGAAACAACTCCACGGCACTTAACAACAACAATCTACTCTCCACCCTCGAATGTAAATTCGTAAGGAATTTTTGTCTGATCTGTTCTCTGCTGTTATCTTCAGCAACGAAATTGCATCAAAACCAGTTGCTGAGGAGTCTATTCCAACCGACACATTAGGTATTTGTTGAATGAATGAGTGAAGCACTCACGAACTGACCATCAGGGGGCGAAAGCGACTTTGAGTAGGGGCGGAAACGAGGACAGGAAGTGCTTTACTCGGACTCCAGGTACTGTCAGCAAGCTTGAACTCCTTCGGCTACCGTAGTGCTTGGGCCGGAAAAAGTGCGTCTTCTTCCGGCCTCTGACGGCCTCGGTTTGTGGAAAACAACTGAGGCTTTAAAGGGGCTCCCTTGCGGAGCTTAGGCTCCGGCCCGGGGGCCCAGGTTTTTGAGGGGACTGGCTCCAGCTAGATTCCTCGGGACGCTTCAGGACCGGAAGCAGAGAGCGTAGGTCGCCATGGCGACACTGGCGGGGCTGGAGCGCTGGGTGCAAGACGAGCTACACTCAGTGCTGGGGCTGAGCGAGCGGCATGTCGCCCAGTTCCTGATCGGCACCGCTCAGCGCTGCGCCTCGGCCGAGGAGTTTGTGCAGCGCCTGCGAGACACCGATACCTTAGACCTCAGTGGTCCGGCCCGGGACTTCGCCTTAAGACTCTGGAACAAGGTATCAGGATGGGTGGAGCGCGGCTAGGGCGGGACCCAGCGTGGGAGCTATGGAAATGGGGGTGGAGCAGGGGAGGAGTCCCATGATTGTCTTGTTGAGGCGGGCTTAATACGCAGGTATATATCGTTTGTTGTCACCCAGGTACTGTGCTAGGTGCTGGGCGTCCATCTCAATGGATAAGTTTGAGGAGAAGGCCTAAGTGTGTTATACTTAGGCTGAGTTAAGAGCTACGGAACAGTGTGTCTCAGATTCTAACGTGCATATGATTCAGCCAGGGCGTTTGTTAGATTCTTATTCAGTAGATCTGGGGTAGATTCTTAGTTTCTGCATTTCCCAGGTGGTGGGGATGCTGCTGGTCCACTGACCACACCTTGACTGGGAGTCCTTAGGAGAGAAGGGTGGGAAGTGCTGTGGAAGGAAGAGGGGGTAGTGACCAGGTAAAGTAGGTCCAAAGATTCCCTAGACTTTGTCAGTAGAGAAGGGAGAAGGAGTAATGGTATAAATAATGAGGTCCTGGAAGATAGGACTGTGTACTTCTTGTTTTTGTGGTCCTACCACCTAAGTGTTTGTCCTGTAGAGAAAGAGTGAAAGTATTTAGCATGTTGAGAGGATGACAGAAAGCCTGATGTGGCTGTGGCATATGATGCTTGGTGAGAAATGAAGTTAGAATATAAATGCCATGAAGGCAGAGAGTTTATTTATCTGTTCACCAGTTTATCCTTGGAGTCTGGTGCAGTGCATGCCATGTGACAAGTCTCTGCAAAACAATCCTTTTAGCTTGTCAGCTTTTTTGTAGGAATGACTTGATCACTGGGAAGAACAAAACCAGGAGAAAGAGGCTGAGCAATTGAAAATTAGGCTTGAGAATGTATGCTCCGCAAGGGCAAGATTTTTTGTCTTTTTTTTTTTGTTTATTCTTCTGTCCCTAGTACTAGAATAGTGTCTGGCATATGATAGATTTCAATGAATGTTTGCTAAGTAAATGACTGAGAGGACATTCAGAAGTTGAAGGGCCCCGTTTATGAGGAACATAGTAGGAAGCCACGGAGAAGAGAAAGAGTGAAGTTTTGTTAAAGGTCAAGTAATTCCTTAAAGGGATGTGAAATTAGGCATAGGGTTAAGTATGTAGGTGGAGATCAGAAGTTGCTTACACACTATTATCTTTCTCTCTACTGGCAGGTACCACGGAAGGCGGTGATAGAAAAGCCAGCTCGGGCAGCTGAGCGAGAAGCCCGAGCTCTGCTGGAGAAGAACCGATCTTATAAGTTGCTGGAAGACAGTGAGGAGAGCAGTGAGGAGACTGCTGGTAGGGCTGGGAGCAGCCTCCAGAAAAAGCGTAAGAAACGGAAACACCTCAGGAAGAAATGCCAAGAGGAGGAGGAAGAAGAAGAAGAAGAGGCCTCTGAGAAAGAAAAGAGGAGGACAGGGTATGTTGGAAGCAAGATGGGGGGCAGGCAGGTGGGTGATGGGACTTTAAGACTTCTGGGTACCCTTATTTAATCTCCTGGGCCTGGCTACAGGGGGAGTAAACAGCAGACGGAGAAACCAGAATCGGAGGATGAGTGGGAACGGACAGAGCGTGAACGCCTTCAGGACCTGGAGGAGCGTGATGCCTTTGCCGAACGGGTTCGGAAGCGAGACAAAGATCGGACTCGCAATGTCCTGGAGCGATCAGACAAGAAGGTGCGTGGGAGTCAGAGTGTTCTCTTAATCCCCCAAGAAGACCCCTGAGTCAAATCTGAGGTTGGGTTTGATTCCAGGGATGGTGGGAAGACAAAGGGCTATTTCTAGTGGTATGTTCATCTTTGGGTTCTCTGGCCAAGGTATCTCTGTTATACCTGCCATAGAGACTCCTTATTTAGAGGGGATATTTCTTTGTGTGAGGCACACTGGAATGATCCTTTGTGATTCTAGAAGGAGAAGAGCAGTGGGTGTGAGGGATTCTTGCTGTCATAGCCCTCCACTCTTGGTTTCTTCTCCCAGGCTTATGAAGAGGCTCAAAAGCGCCTTAAGATGGCTGAGGAAGATCGGAAAGCCATGGTGAGTCTCAGGGCCCAGGAAGCCAACGTCAGAAAGATGAAATACTTTCTTTGTGGAGCTTAGGGGAGGGAGAAAGGATACAAAGGAAGTGCAGTGGGGATACTGATGGAATGATCAGGCATCTGTGGGATGGGTTTGGTTGACAAGAGCCAGCTGAGCATGGAAGGACTTGGAGGAGGCCATAGGACAGAACTAAGTTGTAAAGGGAAGGAACCCCGGGTGGGAGCTACCCACAAATCTTCCTTGACTCTTTACTTTAGGATCATTAGGGAGGTGTGAGCCTTCCCTGTTCCTGGGACTTAATGGGATAAAATCAAAAGGCAGTTGTCATGATGTCAAGGAGTGGCTAGAGGACAGGGGCAGGGTAGCTGTCTCAACTTCCCAGGGATGAACTGACCACCATGTCCGGATGTCTTCCCACCACCTAACCACCTAACCCTTGCATCTCCCACATGGCTTTGTTATCTCCCTGTGGTTTCCTGAGTGGGTCTTCTCATTGGACAGTAACAGAGCCCCTTGTAGTTCATGAACCAGACTTCCATGGTGTGAGTCTAGGTAGAGCAGGCAGTTTCCCAAGTAAGGTCACACTTAGATTTCTCAAAAGAATTTTGAGAATCTTGGAGTCCTAAGAATGACCCAGTGACCCTCAGGTCTCCCCTGACTAGTCCATCTCATATCCTAGCTCACTGTGGTCAAAGACTTCTGAGATATCTCTCAGTGTAGCCATAGGGTTTTCATTTTCTGTTTCTTTTTCAATTATGAAAAAATTTCAAACAAATAGGAAAGATGAAAGAATAGTGCAGTGAACAGTCATTCGGGCTATTCAGGTCCAGAATTACTAATACTGTGCAATATTTGTTATGTCTGTATAAATGAGGATTTGCTTGTTTTTTTAACCATTTAAAAGAGTTGTAGACATGGCATTTTATAAACACATCAGCATATACCTTCTAGGAATAAAGACGTTCTCTTCTAGATCCACAGTGCCATTGTCACACCTAAGAAGATGAACAGTACTTCTCATGTATCACTAAGAACCTGAATACAATAAAATTTTCCCAATTACTGCAAGATGTCTTTAATAACTGCTTTTTCCAAACCAAAATGCAGTCAAGATTCATGCATTGCGTTTGATGGCTAGACTGCTTCAGTTTGTTTGTTTTTGTTCTTGTTTCTCTTGTTTTGTCTCTCTCATCTTGTACGTGTCCTACATTCTGGAGTTATCTGATCTTGTGGTGTTTAGTTCTCCTATAACCCATGCTTCCTTTTGGGTCTAAAACTTGCCCCAACACAAATTAGACATCGTGGCAGGAACACCTCTTGGTGCTGATGTGTATGTCACGTTCTGTCACATCAGGGAGAGGTAGTACCTGGTTGTGTACCTGTTAGTACAGATATCCCTTCTACCAGCAGCCTTTCATCTAGTGGTTATAGCAGCCACTGCTGATCCTTTCCTCTGTCAGTTACTTTGTTGGGATTGCAAAATGAGTAATTTGTACACAGATAATTTGGTGATACTCGTTACATTTTTCACAGTGTATCATCATTCTCATTCATTCCGGTTTTGTTGTACCATTTCTAGTACTCACTGCCCATTTACCTTCTCATCTTTGCTTTAAAGTAATTTTTGACCATTTGGTCTCCTGTAGATGATTTTAAAGATAGCTCATTATTCACAGGTGGTAGTCTGTTTTATGAGCCGATCTGTTACTTTGTCAAAAGGTGACCTTAAGAGAGAGTTTTGGTTCAAGGTTTAAAGAATACCTCAGGGCAGTAGTCTCAGGGAGTCCTTTAGTCTCAATGGGTCCAGTAAGTCTGGGCTTTTTTGGAATTTGAGTTCTGATCCACATTTTTTTCCTGTTCTATCAGGATCCATCTATTGTGGCCTTGATCAGAATAGCTGGCAGTGGTAGCCAGGCACCATCTATTTCTGATCTCAGGGTAGATGAAGCTATTGTTCATGTAGACTGTTAGTCCTGTAGACTACTTTATTTTCTGAATCTTTGGTTTCCTTCCTTCTCTTTTGTTCTGGATGAGCAGAGTCCAATAATTGTATCTTAGATGGCTGTTTGCATGCTTTTAGCTAACATACTAAGAGGAGCTTTTCCTCAACAACTAGGAAAGAACTTCAGTTCCTTCTTAAAATGAAGGGAAGATGTTTGTTTACCATTAATTACAATTTTCAGAGTAAGGAGTTTGGTAAAATAGTTAACTTCTTTGGTGACAGATGGGGATTTTTTTCCCATTCTCTTTATTTGTATATGTGTATCACATTGGACTTGTGGTTTTAATTTTTTTGTATTTTACAGTCTCTTGTATCATTATTCTCTTTGATACTCAAATTGTTTTGATTTTTTTGTCCATATTTTAAAAAAGACATCCATCCCCTCACCTGTCAGGCTGAAGGGGTGTCTTGATTGTGGCACTTGGATTAGGTCATGATTATAAACTTCCATTTTAGGTCTTTAATAAAAGCCAAGCAATTAAATTGAATCAGAGCCACCCAAGGGTAGGCTATTGCTGGGATTTTGTCACTATAGTAAGGGGGGTTGTGATCACAGGGAAGATAATGTTGCCGTAGTGGGAGAGATCATGGTTAGAGCTTGGAAAGGCCTTAAGGAAATGGTCAGTCTTCTCCTATCCTCCATAATGTGTCCTGAAAAGCCTGTATCAAAGGTAGATGTGTTGAAACCAAATAACACATAGTATGGAGGAGAGGTTAGTCTCAGAGAGCTAGGTGTCCCCGATTACATTTTGCCTTAAAGAAATGCTGTTTGATGCTCTCGTTTCTGCATTTTGTATATAATTGATTTTTCCCCCTCTCCGCATAGTACAGTCATTTAGTTGAAGACCAGGAAACATCTAATTGGGGCAAAGATTCCCTGTAGTTGGCACCACCAGTGATTTATATCTTTGTCTCAATTGTTTTCAGTTTGAGACCCTATGCTTCTAATATAGATATCAGCCCTTTTGTTTTTCCCTTTTCCACTGACTAGAATAAAATGGGGGAGCTCTGGTGGCGTAGTGCCTAAGGCATTTGACTGCTAACAGAAGGCTGGCGGTTCAAACCCACCAGCCACTCCTCGGAAGGAAGATGGGGCAATCTACTTTCGTAGTGATACTGCCTCGGAAACCCAAGGAGGGGTCGCTATGAGTCGGGTCCGACTCGACGGTACATAACAACAACAACAACAGAATAAAATGGTAAGAGTAAAATCTAAAATAATCAAATAATTACCCTCATGAATCTGTCCTGACAAGGATGCTTACACTGACCAGACAGACCTTCCAGCTGGATTCTACTGCTGGAAGGTAGCGTGGGGTGTCAGCGTATCTTAGGCTTGATGTCTGGATTCAGTGCCCTGGCTCTAGGTGCTGTCTGTCAGCTTTAGGGGAAGATCTTTGCCTCTTTTAGCTTCTTGAGCCCTGTTATTTGAGTTTGTCAGTCCTCACCATTATTTGATTCCTTGGCAGTCCTCAAGTGGCTTCTATCTTACCCCTTGTTTATGTTTGTTTATCTCTCTGTGCTGCTTTTTAAACTCAAAAGTGATAAGGTTTAGGACACATCCTACACTGATACAGTCTCATTAACTAACAAAGAAAACTCTATTTACAAATAGGATTATGTTCACAGGTACAGGGATTAGGATGCCAACACATATTCTGGGGGGACTCAGTTGTCTATAACAGCATTCCAAAGAAGTCCAGCTTTGGGTACATCGTACATTGAAGAAGAGGGTGGAGAGCACATCTTTGGACCCTCAGGGAGTTTTTTACTCTCGGGTGGCTAATGGAAGGGTGCTGCTCCAGCAGATGAGGATTTGACTGCCCCTTCCTGACCCAGGTCCCTGAGCTGCGGAAGAAATCCCGCCGAGAGTACCTGGCAAAGCGGGAGCGAGAGAAGCTTGAGGACCTGGAGGCAGAGCTGGCTGATGAGGAGTACCTTTTTGGGGATGTGGAGCTAAGCCGGCACGAGCGGCGGGAGCTCAAATACAAGCGTCGAGTGCGGGATCTGGCCCGGGAATACCGGGCAGCTGGGGAGCAGGAGAAGCTGGAGGCCACGAACCGCTACCATATGCCTGAGGAGACCCGAGGACAGGTGAGGTAAAAGGTTGTCCACTTCAACCCTGTCAATCATAAGGTCCTCACAATTGAAGGTTTCAGGGGGACTGGATAGTACATAGCTGGCCCCTTGTTTGTCGCTTTTCCTAGTGGCTGGGGGTAGTAACTGTGGCAGAGAGACTGGGCAGAAAGGGTGTTACCAACTTTTGGTCCTCATGTGCCACCTTTCTCCGTAGCCAGCACGAGCTGTGGATCTTGTGGAGGAGGAATCAGGCGCGCCTGGGGAAGAGCAGCGGCGCTGGGAGGAGGCCCGGCTGGGAGCAGCATCTCTGAAGTTTGGGGCCCGAGATGCTGCCTCCCAGGAGCCCAAGTATCAGCTGGTGCTGGAAGAGGAGGAGACCATCGAGTTTGTCCGGGCCACTCAGCTCCAGGGTGATGAGGTGAGAGTGGGGGAGCTCTAGAGGTGTTCTGAAGAGGGTCTGAAACTGACCCTAGAGCTCTCACCCTCCTTTTCTTTCCTCAGGAGCCATTAGCTCCACCCCCTCAAACCCAGGCCCAGCAGAAGGAGTCCATCCAGGCTGTCCGCCACAGTCTCCCAGTGTTTCCATTCCGCGAAGAGCTCCTGGCTGCGATTGCCAGTCATCAGGTTCTCATTATAGAAGGCGAGACAGGCTCGGGGAAGACCACTCAAATCCCCCAGTATCTCTTTGAGGAGGTATGGTCATCTATCCATTCTAGGCAGCTAGGACAGGGGGTTGACAAGCACAATCCTGTCGTAGCTCCTCATGCATAGTATTTTGAGTAATCATTTCACTGCCTTTTCCACTAAATCATAAGGTTCTTGAGAATAAGGACCATGTGTTTTTCATATTTCTAGTCTCATGCTGCAGTATCAGTAGGTGTTCAGTATGCATGCTTAGTAGGTGTTCAGTATGTGCTAACTAAAAGGAACACTGTGTGTGTGTGTGTGTGTGTGTGTGAGAGAGAGAGAGAGAGAGAGAACAGGAATGAGAATGAGGGCCTCTGCCATACTCCACTCCAGACCCAGATTACCCTCCATTCCTCTGCAAGGGCCAAAGAAAGAGGATTGAAAGGACTCATTTTCCTGCCCTTTTTTTTTTTTTCCTTTAAAACCTTCTTTTGTTCCCTGTCACTTCTGGTTTCCCTCAGCTGATTTGCCCTTTTCCAGCTCAACTCTAGCTAAACCCTGAACTTGATCACCTGAAAGGCTAGGTAAGGACTCCCTTTGATGGTCCCGGGTCTGTCATCCTCTTCGTCTGCAATTCTTCTTTCTTGCTTTTCAGTTCTCTCCTTCTCTGTTCCCTTCTCCTCTTCTGCTCTGTCCTACTTTTACAACTTCTTTCTCTGAATTACTCTGGGTGGGTATTTAGCAAACAGAAATAAATGTTTTCTTTCTCCCTTGTTATTCAGGGTTACACAAAGAAAGGTATGAAGATTGCCTGCACCCAGCCACGGAGGGTGGCAGCCATGAGTGTAGCAGCCCGTGTAGCCCGAGAAATGGGTGTGAAACTTGGGAATGAGGTGAGACCCACGGGAGACCAAAGGGCGGGTCTGGGACTTACTTCCCACTGCCCTCAGGGCGTCCTCATCCCCTAGCCATGCAATTCCTGCTGGGAACACCAGCCCATTCTTAGTCACTAATGGCCCCTTGACCAGGTTGGCTACAGCATCCGCTTTGAGGACTGCACTTCAGAGCGAACTGTTCTCCGCTACATGACAGATGGGATGCTACTCCGGGAGTTCCTCTCTGAGCCTGACCTTGCAAGTTACAGGTACACACAGGGGCCTCAGCTGTCATGGGAAAGCAGTCCACCTTCTCCTTCCCCAGTCTGTCAAACCCCCACTGCCTTCTTGTGTCTCCTCTTCCTCTAATCTCTGGCCTTTCTCTCATTTCTTCCCACCCAGCCAGTGTGCCCATTGTCTTCTGAGTAGTTCACCAGTTCTTGAGTCTTTATGGTGCAGATAATCGTGGAATTGATCTCTGGGTACCATGGAGATGGGGCAGGAAGGTAGCAGAGATTGCAGAGAGAACCTCTCCTTTACTTCTGTTTCCTCTGGCAAGAGCAGCTGCTGACTCGGAGCAGATTACAAAGGATGTCTAACTTGTTCTGGCCTCGACTTCCAGCCTCCAGATTTGGCTGCCAAGGCTGGAGTAGGCTGCATACTACAGGTCTTGGCACTCTCTAACAATGTGTTAGTCCTGCATAACTGGAATTATGGGCTTCTCCTTGGAGTGCCCACATTTACTTCTGGGAAAAGAGAAACGGGAGCAGAGAGCTGATCTTTTGGGTTCCGTGCCTCTCCTTTCATCCAGGGACCTTGGTATCCAGACCTTAGTACCATGCTCTTCCCAAACTCCTGCTTCCATTTCTTCCCCAGTGTGGTGATGGTGGACGAAGCTCACGAACGGACCTTGCACACAGACATTCTCTTTGGATTGATCAAGGATGTGGCTCGCTTCCGACCAGAGCTCAAGGTCTTGGTGGCTTCAGCTACTCTGGACACAGCCCGCTTTTCTACCTTCTTTGATGACGCCCCTGTCTTCCGAATCCCTGGACGCAGGTTTCCAGTTGACATCTTCTACACTAAGGTGCCCCCCTCAGGGAGGATGGGTTTCAGTCTGAGGCAGAAAGCTGGAGCCTTTGGACAAAAGGATGGAATGGAGAGTACAAAGGGGAGCTGGGGTAGAATGTGTGTTGAGCTGGGAGGGGAGGGAAAGATCTGGCTAAGAAGGTGGCCTTCCTGTGACTCTGTCTCTCTGTGGCCCCATCTCTCTCTTCTCCTCAGGCTCCAGAAGCTGACTACCTGGAAGCATGTGTAGTGTCTGTGCTGCAGATCCATGTGACCCAGCCACCCGGGGATATCCTGGTGTTCCTGACAGGACAGGTGCGTGATATAGGGCTGATTCCAGGGAAAGGCAGGGCTGACGTGTCAGCCTTCTGTGACCGTGGAACCCTGTGCTGTACCCTAAATCCAGGAGGAGATTGAGGCTGCCTGTGAGATGCTCCAGGATCGCTGCCGCCGCCTGGGCTCCAAAATCCGGGAGCTTCTGGTGCTGCCCATTTATGCCAACTTGCCCTCTGACATGCAGGCTCGGATCTTCCAGCCTACGCCTCCTGGAGCACGAAAGGTCAGTTGGAGAAAGTCACTCTTCACCTGTACAATTCATGCAACTAGTAGCAAAAAAAAAAAAAAAAAGTAGATGCCTGTGCCATGCAAGGTCTGCCTGGGCACTGGCTGAGTATGAGTCAGTCTCTGACCTCAGGAGCTGGGGAGAGAGGATGAAGATAGCAACAACCAGAGACTGCTAAATGCATGAGCTGACAGTAAGCACTGAAAATATTCAGAGAAGCAAGCAAGCTCTTGGTCTTCTGTGATTTGGGTGAAATTTTACAAAACAGATTCTTTTTTTTCTTTTTAATTGTCATTTGGGTGAAAGCTGACAGAGCAAGTTCATTTTCCATTCAACAGTTCACTACACACATTTTGTTTCATTATATTGATTGCAATCCCCATAATGTAACAGGCTTTCTTCCCACTTTCTCTCTTGGTTACCTTTCCTCTGTGTCCTTCTTTCTTATGCATTCCTACCCTCTGAGTTACCTTCTTGTGTGAATGATGCTCTTCTGGTCGCCCATGGTTGTTTGTTCCAAGGAGCATACCTTCCTGGTATAAATGTTCACCTTATAGGACTGTCTGTTGTTTGGTTGGAAGCTATGGGAATGAGTTCAATTCCAGGCCCAAAAAGGTGAGTAGGGGCCACATAGTCTTGGGGGTTTCACCAGTCTAACAGACCCATAAGCATGGTCTTCTTTATGATTTTGAATTTTGTTCCACATTTTTTTCCCACTCTATCTAAGATCTCCTATTTTGATTCTTTTCTGAGTGGTTGACAGTAGTAGCCAGGCACCATCTAGTTCTTCTGGACTCAGGGTCATGTAGCCTGAGGTTTACATGGTCCACTCTTCTCTTGGACTAATTGTTTCCATGTGTCTTTGGTTTTTTTCATTCTTCTTTGCTCCAGATGAGCAGAGACCAATTGTTGCATCTTAGAAGTCTACTTACAAGCTTTTACGACCCCAGTTGCTACTCACCAAGGTAGAATGTAGAACAGTGTTTTTAATTTTTACTGTGATTTCAATGAAAGGTCACAGAGCAAATTCACTTACCATACAGCAGCTCACATACACTTTGTCTCAAAATGTTGACTGCAATTTCCCACAATGCAACAGCTCCCCTCCCACTTCCTCCCCACAGGCACCTCTTCCCTGTGTCCTTCTCCCATAAATTCCTGCCCCCCCATCCAGCTGTCTCCCTCTGCATACACAGCCCTTCTATTCTCCCATGATTGCTTTCTTCAAGGAGTGTACCTAGCTAATGTAAATGTTCAACTCATATGCCTATCTTTTGTTTGGCTGGAAGCCACAGGAGTGGGTGTAGAACAGTGTTTTTGTTTAGTATGTTATGTCATAGTACAATAGTTCGGTTATCTGTTCGTCTGTTGATGGGCACTTAGGTTGTTTCCATCTTTTTGCTATTATATGAATAGTGCTGCGATGAACTGAATGTGTATATATTTATTTGTGTCCTGTCTCTCACTTCTTTAGGATATATCCAATTAGTAATGGGATTGCTAGAGGAGTTCGGGTAAGATGGTGGAATAGGCAGAAAAACTGCACAGACCCTCTTCAACAAAGAAAAGGGGAACCAATTAACACACATACAGAACATAATCCTGGACCCCTGAGCCTTGAAGAAAAGGATATAGAAGTGGAGTAAACTCCAACTAGCAGAAGAATTTGCATAAAAATGCCAAAAAAGGAGACATACGGAGCTGCGGTCTGGCAGCAATCCTGATGGCACAGACAGCTTAGATATTGCCGAGTGGTAATAGGGCCTAAGAATTAACCTAATCAGCCATGCTAGCTAGGGACCACATGGAGGATTGCTTTGGTGGCTGGGGAATAAAAGGGAAAGCAGCGAAGAGGAAGGAGGGCTGAGCTGTGGACTGTTGTCTGTCCGGAGGGCGAAGCCATTTTTAATGTTTACTAGCAGTTTGACCATTTTGGGTATTTAAAGTGACAGTGTTCTCCCAGATTCCAGGGACTTAATAACAAGCTCTACTTGCCAGGAACATTCTGGACATTCTGGACCCGGACGACTGGAAAGCTAACAAAGATCTAAATACAACAGTGCCACGATGTCTTGGAGACAACAGACCATCACAGTCCACACAAAGAAGCAAGATAAAGTGGTAGAAACAAGGGAGCAGGATACAGACCCAGAACACATCCTTGAGGAAGAAGCAGCATTGGAACTCTCTGATAAAGAATTCAAAAGAATTATATTTAGGTATCTTCAAAAGACTGAGAGACAGACCAACAAAAACACAGACAAAACACTAGAAGAATTTTGGAAGAAAATACAAGAACAAAATGACAAAATAAAAATTAGAACTGATTCTAAATCTACAGATAGAAATCCAGAAGATTAATACTAAATTGTCAGAAATAGATAACATGATGAAAGGACAAAGGAGTAGAATTGATGCAATGGAAGACACAGTTAATAAGATTGAAGACAAATACCTGAATACTACTTTGGAAAGGAATCAATCAGAAAATGATCAAAACAAAATGAAGAAATACTAAGGTTCATGTCAGATACCATCAAAGGGAATGACCTACATGTCATTGGAATTCCAGAACAGGAAGAGAAAAAAACCACTGAGAAAATTCTCCAAGATTTCTTGGAGGAGAACTTCCTTGATATGATGAAAGATGAGAATATATGCATTGAGAAAGTCCAACAAACCCCAAACAGGATAGACCCCAAAAGAAAATCACCAAGACATATCATCATCAAACTCATCAAAACCAAAGACAAAAAAAGAATCCTGAAAGCAGCACAGGAAAAACAAAAAGTTACTTACAAAGGACAACCAGTAAGAGTAAGCTCTGATTTCTCAGCAGAAACCATGCAAGCGAGAAGGCAATGGGATGGTATA
>NW_006921881.1:2467427-2489399 GCF_000298275.1 Orycteropus afer afer
AAATTGTCCCTCAAATATGATGGTGAAATTAGGAGACTTCCAGATAATCAGAAACTAAGGGAATTTGTTAAAACCAGACCAACCTTACAAGATTTCTAAAGGGAATCCTTTGAACAGAGAACCAAAAATAGCAAATAACAACCGACCATTAATACACAAGATGACATAATCCAGAAACCACAGCTATGGCCATATCCAAAGTAAAATAAGCTTACAAGATTATAAACAGGGAACCAAAGACATCAATTGGCAAGTGAGGACAACTACAAACCAAATGGAGGGAAAATACTGTGTAGTTACAGAACTTCTAAACGGTGAGGAAGTCAAGACAGTTGCAAGATAGAAAGGACTGTTGTAATCTTGGGGAGAAAATAATAAATCACAGGGTAACCTCAAAGAAAAATGATAAACCGTCATATCACAATAAAAAAAGAGGACAAGTACAAATACTCAGCAAATACGAAACAACAGCAACAAAGGAAATGATAACATGATTCATAAACATAGTGAGCTCAGCACAGAAAATAATATGGAACAAAGAAACCAGGGACACCATGAAAAACACATAACAAAATGACAGCAACAAATTCAAACTTATCATTAATTACCCTGAATGTTAATGGATTAAATGCATCACTCAAGAGACAGAGAGTTGCAGATTGGATAAGAAAACAAAATGCATCAATATGCTGTCTACAAGACACACACCTTAGAGACAAAGACAAAAATAGACTAAAATTCAAAGGTTGGAAAAAGATATATCAAGCAAATGGCAACCATAAAAGAGCAGGAGTGGCAATGTTAATTTCTGATCAAATTGACTTTAAGACAAAAACCACCATATAAGACAAGGAAGGACATTATATAATGATTAAAGGATCAATTGAACATGAAAATGTAACCATAATAAATATCTATGAACCCAATGAAAGAGCCCCAAAATACATAAATCAGACTTTAAAAGTGTTGAAAATTCAAATGGATGACTCACAGTCATAGAGGGAGACTTTAATATACCACTTTCAATGAAAGATAAAACAACCGGAAAGAAACTCAACAAAGATGCAGAAGAGCTGAACAATACAATCCATCAACTTGACCTTATAGACATCTACAGAGCACTTCACCCAATAACAGCACAATATGCATTCTTTTCCAGTGCACAGGGAACATTTTCCATAGTAGACTGTATGTTAGGCCATAAAGCAAGCCTTAATAAATTTGAAAACATTGAAATACTGCAAAGCATCTTTTCAGATCAATGTGCTATCAAATTAGAAATCAACAATAGGAAGATCAATGGAAAAGGAGTAAACACATGGAAACTAAACAACATCCTCCTTGAGAAAGACTGGATAAGAGAAGAAATAAAAATTGAAATTCAAAAATTCCTTGAATCAAACAAGAATGAAAACATACCAAAATCTTTGGGACACAGCAAAAGCAGTGATCAGAGGCCAATTAATAGCACTCAATGCACATATCAAAAAAAGAAGAAAGAGCCAAAATCAACACTTTAAACCAACATCTCCATCAGTTAGAAGAAGAACAGCAAGAAAAGCTTACAGTCACCAGAAGAAAAGAAATAATAAAGATTTGAGCAGCAATCAGTGAAAACAAAATAGAAGGGTAATAGAAAAAATCAACAAGACCAGAAGTTGGTTTTTTGAAAAGATCAATAAAATTGACAAGCCACTGGCAAATTTAACAAAATAATGGAATTGCTGGATCAAATGGTATTTCTAACTTTTTAAGGAATCACCATACCGTTTTCCACAGTTTTATCATTTTACAGTCCCACCAGCATCATATGAGAGTCCATCTTTTTGTATCCTCTCCAGTATTTGTTATTTTCTGTCTTAATGAAATTTCTAATTGCTCTGGTGAAGTGGTATCTCACTGTTGTTTTGATTTGCATCTCTAATGGCTTAATGATTGCCAACATTTCTTTTTGTGTTTGTTGGCTGTCTTCTTTGGTGAAGTGTCTGTCCAGTCCATGTCTTCTGCCCATTTTTTAATTGAATTGTTTGTCTTTTTTATGTTGAGGGGTTAGATTTTTCTGTAAATTTTAGAGATAAGTCTCTTATCAGATATGTTGTTGCTGAATATTTTTTCCCAATCTGTAGGTTCTCTTTTTAACTGTTTTGGAGAAGTCTTTTGATATACATAGAATTTACTTTTTAGAAGGTTCCAGTCATCTAGTTTATCTTCTGCTGTTTTTGTATTTTTATTTATGTTTGTTGTTCTATTTATGCCATATATTATGGCCCCTATGTTTGTCCCTATTTTTTCTTTGAAATTTATACTTTTAAGTTTTATACCCAATTCTTCGATCTATCTGGAGTTAGTTTTGGTGTGTGGGTGTGAGGTATTGATCTTGTTTAATTTTTCTGAAAATAGATATCCAGTTTTGCCAGCACCATTTGGTAAAAAGACTCTCTCTTCCCCATTTAATGGATTTCAGCCCTTTGTCAAAGATCAGCTGACCATAGGTTGATGGATCTATTTCTGGGTTCTCAGTTCTGTTCCACTGGTCTATGTGTCTGTCATTGTATCAATACCACGCTGTTTTGACTACTGTGGTTGTATAGTAGATTTTGAGATCCAGGAGTGTGAGACCTCCTACTTTGTTCTTCTTCAGTAATGCTTTGCTTATCTGAGGCCTCTTTTCTTTCCATATGAAATTAGTGATTGTTTTTTTCCATATTCTTAAAGAATGCTGATGGAATCTGGATTGGGATTGCTTTGAATGTATAGAATGCTTTGGGTAGTATCGATGTGTTCACAGTGTTCAGTCTTCCTATCATGAGCATGATATGTTTTTCCATTTATGTAGATCTCTTATGGTTTCTTGCAGCAGTATTTTGTAGTTTTCTTTGTATAGAACTTTTGTGTTCCTGGTAAGATTTTTTCCCAAGTATTTTATCTTTCTGGTAGCTATTGTAAATGGTATTGGTTTCCTTATTTCCTTTTCAGAGACTTCCTTGCTGGTGTAGAGGAATCCAACGGATTTTTTATGTTGCTCTTGTGTTCTGCCACTATGCTAAATCTTTCAATTAGTTCCAGTAATTTTCTTGCTAAGTCTCTTGGGTTTTCTATGTATAGGATCACTTCATCTGCAAATAGAGAGTTGTACTTTTTCCTTACCAATTTGGATGCCTTTGATTTCCCTTTTTTTGCCTTATTGCCCTGGCTAGGACTTCCAATACAGTGTTGAATAGAAGTGGTGAGAAAGGGCATCCTCGTCTGGTTCCTGTTCACAAGGGGAATGAATGGTTTTAGTCCCTCTCCACTTGAGAATAATGTTGGCTGTTGGTTTTGCATATATGCCCTTTATTATGTTGAGGAATTTCCCTTCCATTCCTGTTTTCCTGAGTTTTTATCAGGAATGGGTGTTAGATTTTATCAAATATCTTTTCTGTATCGATTGATATGATCATGTGCTTCTTTTCCTTTATTTGATTTATGTGATGGATTACATGGATTGTTTTTCTAACGTTGAACCATCTTGCGTACCTTGTATGAATCCCACTTGGTCATGATGTATTATTTTTTTAATACATTGTTGGAGTCTATTGGCTGAGATTTTGTTCAGGAATTTTACATCTGTATTCATGAAGGATATTGGTCTGTTGTTGTTGTTATGTGCTGTTGAGTCGTCTCTGACTCATAGCGACCCCTCTTTGGGTTTGTGAGGGGGTATCTCAACGGAAGTAGATTGCCCAACCTTCTTTCCAAGGAGTGGCTGGTGGGTTTGAACGAACTGCAGACCTTCTGGTTAGCAGTCAAGTGCCTTAGGCACTACACCACTAGAGCTCCCGTTGATTTGTAGGTTTCCTTTTTAGTGGTGTCTTTGGCTGGTATCAGGGTTTTGCTTGCTTCATAAAGTGAATTTGGGAGGATTCCATCCTTTTCTATGTTATGGAATAGTTTGAGTAGGAGTCAGCTCTCCTCTGAATGTTTGGTAGAATTCTCCTGTGAAGCCCTCTGAGCCAGGACTTTTGTTGTTAGAACTTAATCTCCTGGAAGGAGATAATGGCTATGTAAATATGTAATGTCATTTGTGGTTAAGTGCTCTTAGGAGATACAAAGCAGTAAAGGAAGATGGAGATTGACTGTGGGACATGGCAGGGTGAGGGATAGCAGCACGGTATTTTTGTTGGCGTATAGGGAATAAGATGAAAGTAGGGCAGACCTGCATTAATTGAGGGAGGGAGGGATCCAGGCTATCTCTGGAAAAAGACTGCTCCCAGCAGATGGAACAGCTTGTGCAAAGCCCCAAGTCAGGGAGCAGCCAGTGTACAGTGGTATATTGAAGTTGTAGGTAAAGTGCTAGGAGATAAGTCAGAAATGTAGCCAGGTCCTAGAGGATATAGGACTTTAAGGAGTCTGGATTTAATTCTGAAGTATGATGGGAAGCCATTAAAGGGTGGAGGAGTGATGTGACAGGTATACATTTTAAAAAGATCATTCTGGATGCCAAGTGAAGATGGGCTAGCAAAGCTAGGAATAGAAACAGAGATGTGTTAGGAGGCTGCTGCAGGAAGTGATTTGTGAAGATGAAAATGAAAGTGGTGTGTAGACTTCAGTTTTATGGATTTCACTGTACATAAATTATATTTCAATAAAATGTATTTAAAAAGAAAAGAAAGTGGTGTGTAGAGAAGATGGAGACAGGAACCTGGATACCCCTGTCTCTCATCCTGGAAATAAACCCTAAATCCTCTTTTTCACTTCTTTCCATATTATGTTCCTGCTGACCTCACTTCTCCATTGGCCTTGTCCTCCTTTCCTGACTATGGACACTAACCTCCACCACTCCTGCCCCTCATCTGTACCTGCTTCTCTACTCCTCACTTTCCAGGATGATTTTTTTCTAGGTAACTAGGTAGGCAGGAGCTCTGGTAGCATAGTGCCTAAGGCACTTGATTGCTAACCAGAAGGCTGGCAGTTCAAACCCACCAGCCACTCCTTGGAAAGAAGGTTGGGCAATCTACTCCCATAGTGATACCGCTGGGAAACCCAAGGAGGGGTCGCTATGAGTCAGGGCCTACTCGAAAGCACATAACAACAACAACAACAGGTGAGCAGGGTCTTGAGGTGACTCTATTTAATTATCTTCTCTCCCAGGTGGTAGTGGCAACGAACATCGCTGAGACATCCCTCACCATTGAGGGCATCATTTACGTGCTGGATCCAGGATTCTGTAAGCAAAAGAGCTATAATCCTCGCACAGGCATGGAGTCACTCACTGTCACACCCTGCAGCAAGGTCAGCCTGGGTCTCCTTGGGAACAGGGTTTCCATGGGAGGAGGGGTTAAGTCTCTACAAGGAATGTACAACTCAAGACAACAAATGTGAACCCTTTTGCATATACAGTACTGAGTTGTAAGGGAAGGCAAACGTGGGTATATGGATGGATAGATAGGTGGACAACCTAAATGATTAGGTATGTCTATGAAATGGGGAGTGTATCCAAGATCTCTGGTAGCATAGTGGCTAAGGCACTTGACTGCTAACCAGAAGGCTGGCGGTTCAAACCCACCAGCCACTCCTCGGAAGGAAGGTTGGGCATTCCTACTTCCGTAGTGATACTGCCTTGGAAACCCAAGTAGGGGTCGCTATGAGTCGGGGCCGACTCGATGGCAAACAACAACAACAACAACAACATCCAAGATCATATATAGGGTTGGCAGACAATGGTCCTGTAAGTTTATGTGAATGATCAGAATTCCCAGGTGTATAGTAGAGCTGACAAGGGGCAAGGTTGTGGTCACTGTTTGGTCACAGCCAGCTACCCGGAGGGACTGAGTAGTTGAACCTGCGGGCTTGGGACCATCGTCACAGGGGACATCAAGCTCAATTGGCATAACATACTATACAAACATTGTTCCACCTCCTACTTTGGCGAGTAGCGACTGGGATCTTAAAAGCTAACAAGCTGCCATCTAGATGTAACGATGGGTCTCTCCTTGTCAAGAGCAAAGAAGAAAGAAGAAAACCAAAATTAATGGAAACAATCAGTCCTAGTGCTGGTACACCATCCGATCTGCAACCTATACAACTATGAGACCAGAAGAAGTAGATGGTGCCCAGCTACCACTGTCATCCACTTGGAAGGGATGTAGGAGATCCTGGATAGAGAGGGAGAACAACGTGGAACAAAACTCAAAATCATTTGGAGGAAAACAAAAAAGGTGGGGACCAGGTTTGCTGGTCCAATAGAGCCTGGTGGAACCACTGAGACTATGGCCCCTAGCTACCCTTCAGGTCTGGAATTGAACCCACACCTGTGGTTTCCAGCCAAACAATGTACAGGCATATGAGTTAAACATTTACCTCAAGTAGACACACGCCCTGGAGAGAACAATCATGGGAGAAGAAAGGGCTACTTATGCACAGGGGGTCAGCTCAGGGTGCAGGAGAGTATGGAGGGATGGTCACTGGGAAGAGGTAACTATGGGGAGGAAGTGGGAGGGGAGCTGTTGCATTGTGGTAAACTGTGGTCAATGACATGAGACAAAGTATATGTGAACTGCTGTATGGAAAGTGAATGTGCTCTGTAAATCTTCACCCAAATCACAATAAATTAAAAAAAAAAAGGAATGGAGCTCTGGTAGCATAGTGGCTAAAGCACTTGACTGCTCACCAGAAGGCTGGCGGTTCAAACCCACCAGCCACTCCTCGGAAGAAGGTTGGGCAATCCTACTTCCGTAGTGATACTGCCTTGGAAACCCAAGGAGGGGTCGCTATGAGTCGGGGCCGACTCGATGGCACATAACAACAACAACAACAACAACTCAGAAGTGGGGTGGGAGTTTTCTAGAGGATGAGGAATAATCGGTCTATATCCCAGATTGAGTGTATAAATGCTTCCCTCTCTTTTCCTTTACCAAATTGTCAGCTGGCCTGTCTTTCTTTTGTGTAGGCCTCAGCCAATCAGCGGGCTGGCCGAGCGGGTCGGGTGGCTGCAGGCAAGTGCTTCCGCCTGTATACTGCCTGGGCCTATCAGCATGAGCTTGAGGAAACGACAGTGCCCGAGATCCAGAGGACCAGTCTGGGCAATGTTGTGTTGCTCCTTAAGAGCTTAGGTAATTGTGGTACCCCAGTCCTGAGGGAGGAGGGAAGTGGTGCTAGAGTCACTGGGTCCTGTGAAGAGACTGTCTTGATCCCCTCACATCTTTTTTTAGGGATCCATGACCTAATGCACTTTGATTTCCTGGACCCTCCACCGTATGAGACCCTGCTGCTGGCTTTGGAGCAACTGTACGCTCTGGGAGCCCTCAACCACCTTGGGGAGCTCACTACGGTGAGATAGGAGGGAGACATGGGGTACGGGACAGGATGAAGAGGTCACGCGTGGCTCTGGCAACCCTTAGAATGGTAGAGGAAAACCTGGCATTGTTTCACTTTCTTCTTAGTCTGGTCGGAAGATGGCAGAGCTTCCAGTGGACCCCATGCTGTCTAAAATGATCTTAGCCTCTGAGAAGTAAGCTCCCTTCTGACTTCTGCCACTTAGTATACAAACTGGCCATACCTCTTTCTATTTCTGGGCTTCTGTCTCTAATAATAATAATTTATTATTGGAGAACTTACTGCCCCTTTTGAAGCCCATAAGAGTCAGTAAGATCCTGCCCTGTCCTTGATCATGATATCAGATCGGGACGACACAGAAAATTCAGGGGTGTAAAAGAAAGTGGAAGATTTTCCATTTGTGAGGGGTGCTGATTGAGGGCTGATTTTGAAACTTTCCTCGATGCACGTAGTACACACCTTCCTACTGCAGAAGCTTTCAAAAGTCCCTGATCCCTTCCTACCTTGCCCCCCCCCCCACTTCCATGGGTATCACTCCTGTGTAACTGATCTACAACTCCCACCTCCTTGACCCTCAGCTGCCAGTGCTGCCACCACCAAAATCTGTTGCCCTACTTGTAGCCACCTGAGGAAATATTACACAATGATCATTTTTTTCTCTGTTTGTTCTTACGTCTTTTTTCTTTGAATGCTCATGCTGTTCCCTTCCTGTCCCAGGTACAGCTGCTCAGAGGAGATCCTGACAGTGGCTGCCATGCTCTCTGTCAACAACTCCATCTTCTACCGGCCCAAAGACAAAGTTGTCCATGCTGACAATGCCCGTGTCAACTTCTTCCTCCCTGGAGGGGACCACCTGGTTCTACTCAATGTTTATACACAGGTTACTGGGATTGGATGAGTGGAAATGAAGACGATATGGGAAACTGTAGTTTTACTGTATTATGTAACTCCTCCCTTTTTTAACCTTCACAGTGGGCTGAAAGTGGCTATTCTTCCCAGTGGTGCTATGAGAACTTTGTACAGTTTAGATCAATGCGTCGAGCCCGGGATGTGCGGGAACAACTAGAGGGGCTCTTGGAGCGTGTGGAAGTTGGTCTCACTTCTTGCCAGGGAGACTACATCCGAGTACGCAAGGTCAGCATTTCTTCAGTCTACTGCTCTCCACCTAGTGTCTTCCAAGGAGCAAGCTTCTCAGAGGTTGAGGAGTATGCAGTAGTTCCTCCAGCCTAATAATGTGCCCTGTCCCCTGGTGGAAAATGTTGTCCCCTGGTGGAAAATGTTTTCCCCTCAGGCTTTTTCTCTCCCAGATCACTGAAGGTTGGTTCTCAGTGGGTTCTTCATACAGTCCGTAACTTTCTAGTTCCCCATAAGCCTAAACTAAGAAAGTAGTGCAATAAGGCTTTCCTGATGTCTGGCTTTCCCATTGACTTTCTTTCCTGTCTGCTCTTTAGGCCATCACTGCTGGTTACTTCTACCATACAGCACGGTTGACGCGTAGTGGGTATCGCACAGTGAAACAGCAGCAGACCGTGTTCATTCACCCCAACTCCTCCCTCTTTGAGGAACAGCCACGTTGGCTGCTCTACCATGAACTTGTCTTGACCACCAAGGAGTTCATGAGACAGGTGAGTATCCCATCTGCTGCTCAGACAGGCAGAGATTATGTGGGGACATGGTATCCTGGCAAGTTATGAACCCAGTTGCAAGTTGCTAGGACTGGCAGAGAAACCGGAAAATACAATTTGGTTCAAGTAGGATAAAATAGAAAGGTATCTTTTCTAATAACTATCTTAACATCTTCTAAGATCAGAATACTATATACTGGTTCAATAAGTACTGTTTTTAGTGTTGGAGCTATAATGATAAACAAGGCAAATGAGGTCTCTGTCCTCATAAGGCATACTTTACAGTGTTTAAGGTCCAGGCTTTTCTTAGTGGTAATATACTTGGCACTTTGAATAACACTCTGACCCTAAAGATTGTATCAAGTAAAGGTGTCTGTCCTTCCTGTTATAGTAGTAAGAGCCAGGCACCTTTTCCCCTAGCCCTGCAGTCAAAGGAGAGAGAAGAGAACTCTTTTAGGTCATACATACATGAGAATCTAGGTTGGGAGGAAGGGACTACTACTCATCTTTTCACTCCCCTTTTAGGTATTAGAGATTGAGAGCAGTTGGCTTCTGGAGGTGGCTCCCCACTACTATAAAGCAAAGGAACTAGAAGATCCCCATGCTAAGAAAATGCCCAAGAAAATAGGCAAGACACGAGAAGAGCTAGGGTAAAGAAAACAGAATATAAGCAGACCCTGACTTCTGTACGTTATTTAATATCTATTAAATAAAATTATTTTTGGAATAATGCTTGTGGGAACTTTTTGGATTCAAAGAAAGAAACTGGAATATGAAAAATCTATTACATATTCACTTTAGTTTTATTATTTACAAGTTAAATTATACAGCAGCTTTACACAGCATGAGATGGAAAGAAAGGAAGGAGACAAATAAGGGGAGGAAGCTGGCTCCTGAGACTCTTGGCTGCCTCCATCCCCTTCTCTTGTGCGTTACAAAGTCTTCAGTGCTGTCCTCCCCCCAGTTCTCCCTCAGGCCTTAGAATACACATGTAAGCTGGGTTCTGGTTCTGACAGCCCCAGGGCTCCCAGGGCTCCCACTAGCAGCTTCTTCACAGGTGTTGGGGGTGAGTGTGAAGGCATCAGCTGCAGGGAGAAAGGTTAATGCAGGATGAGGGGCAGTTCTCAGATGCTCTACCCCTTCACCCCACCGTCATCCCCAATGACCCCAAGACTCACTTTATCTAGGTGATGGCGACAAATGAGGCCACTGGAATTCAGGAAGAAGGTAGAATAGGCATCGTAGGTCCTGGGGATGGGAGAATGAGAGGCTTACTGAGGAAGAAAGTGACTGACTGGTCCCAAAGTTTAGTTCAAGCATTTGTTTAAACTAACAGTTCTTAAATTTTGCTACACTTTAGACCATCTTGGAATTTTTTAATATCTTGAAGCCCCGATTGTGTCTAGCGCCAGTTTTTTTTTTTTAGATTTCTAGGTCATTCCACCATGCAGCAAAATTTGAGAAGCACTGGTTTAAACACACAGTTTTAAAGGCTGTGAGTCTTAACAATTTTGGTGATTTGACTCTGCCAGAAATGTATATGGTACTTTAAATAAAAGCTGTGAGGCTCAACTCTTAACAGGAATTTTCATTCATGCAGTTAAGTATCTGAGAACCTGTCATGTGCTAAATAATGGACATGAAAAAATTGAAGTTCAGAGATTTCCTAATATACTCAAAGTTCCTATTCTTTTTGTTACGTTAGACTAACAGACATCCCTGCCCTCAAGGAGATCATAGTCAAGTCACGGTAGATCAGGGATTATCTGGGAGATGAGCTTATCATGTTCCTAAAAGAGACTAGGAAACTGATTATAGTTTGGGTCCTTTCTCACTTCTCTCTTACCGGTAAAGTTCGTCCTTGTCACGCTTGTAGAATCGCAGAAATAGCATGTGGATGGGCAGCCCCACGAGCCTCCAACGGGCTTGCAGGGTCCAATTTTCAGGGTGGCGGGTCAGTTGTAGAACCTCCAATCGAAGTTGTGCAAAATAGTTCCAGGCCAGGAAACGGCAGAGGGTCAATGATAGAATGTACCATGCCCGGCCCCTGTGAAGAAGAAAGGCCTCATGAAGGCAGAGACGAAAACCAAACTAGTTTCTGCCAAAGAAATGGAAACAGTTGTGAAAAGCAGCCTAGGACCTTTGGGAAGTGAAAAGGGTCAAGTATATAGCATTGAGCCCTTTCCTCCCCCAAGGTCCTACCAGTGCCCCGACTCTCACTTGGTACGTATGTTCAGGATCTCATTGATGAATTCCACATCTGATGAGTAGAGTGTGTAGTCGTGGGAATAAAGGAAGAGGTTGGGAAGCTAGGTGAAAGAAGAAGGTGTCACACTCATGGCAAAGACAAAAGATGATCCTATTTTTCAGTTTTCTATGTTTAGTGCCCCCTCACTTCAGTGAAAGGTCATCTTGTCCCATGTTTAACCTCTCCTAATCCAAACTGAGGAGCATCTTTTCCTCAGAATGTTTACAATACATTATGCCTTGTGGTTCCATGAAAGAACCCAGTTAACTAACCCCCTATTTCCATTATTACCTACATTCCTCCCACTGTGGTAGAAGACCACTTGCAAACTGACTTACCTCTTGTCTCAGTCTTTCATACATGACTGCCAAGTGCTCCTCCATATTGGGATCCCCTGATGGAGTGGCAGGGGAAGGGTGGGCAGTACCAGGGGCTTGGAAGGGTATCAAAGCCCCAGGATAGGGGCAGGGAGGTTGTCCCTCAAAGAGGCTTCTAAGCCCTTCCAGGCAACCCCTGTGCAACTCAGGTCCCAGTCCCTCCTCCCCATTTCCTGGAGGGAGAACCACCCATGGTGAGTTGAGGGCCTCGACCTGAGGGAGAGGTAGAGGTAGTGGGGGAGTCTGAGGAAGTAACCGAGTGGCAGGGCATGGGGGTGGGGGAGACCAGAGGATGGGAGAAGATGTAGAAGTGGTTGTTGTGGAGTGGGGCCAAAGTGGTGGGAATGGTAGGGCCCATGGAGAAAGCTGGTCCTGAGGAAGAAGAACAAAAGGGAAAAAGAACTTAGGTGCCTAATGCCTCTTCATCCAAATTCTGCTCATTAATTGCTTCCTGCTCCCACCTACCAAACCAAAACCAAAGCCACTGCTGTGTTGTCAATTCTGACTCATAGAGATGCTATAGGACAAAACAGAACTGCTCCATAGGGTTTTCAAGGCTGTAAATCTCTACAGAAGCAGACTGCCTCACCTTCTGTGGAGCTAGCTGCTGGTGGGTTCAAACCGCAGATCTTTTTGATTAGCAGCCCGATGCTTTAACCACAACACCACCAAAGCTCCTACGTCTCCTGACAGGAGACGGATTACATACTAGAGGAAGAAAGGAATGGATTCATCTCCATCTCTACTGAAAACAGGAGGAAACAGTTTCCTGTTACACAAAAACCTTTTATTTTCATTATTTTTTGTTGTGATTTGGGTGAAAGTTTAGCAAGCAAATCATTTTCCATACAGCACTTCATAGACATTTTATTTCATGACACTGACTGCAATTCCCCACAGTGTAACAGTTCTCTTCCCACTTCCTCCCTGTAGTTACCTCTTAGCTGTGTCCTCCTTTCCTAAGCATTTCTGTCCCCACCCCAGGTTCACCCTGTGCAAACACTGCCCTTTTGTTCTCCCACAATTGATGGCTCTAAGGAGTGTATCTACCTGATGTAAATAGAAAAAGAACCTTCTGAAAACATTAACAAACCCTCTTACATCTGCTTAATATTTCCGTGGTTTTAGGGGCACTTTTATTTTTCCTAGCAAGAATCCTATTACAAGAGTACATGTTTGCTGAATGAACCAAAAAAATGAAATAATAGACTTTACTGTACCGTGGATGAAATTATGTGGCCTACAGCAGGAGAAAGGGGATTAAAAGACAGGAAGCCAGACAGAGGAAGTCAGTCACAGGGACCCAGGTGGGGGGGATACGAGAGGTCTCCAACAGCAGGACAAACTTGTCTGTCGGTTTGTCCTACTGTGGTGACATGCAAACGTGAGTTTTGAGGCTGAGCCTCTGGTGTTTAAAACCCAGTGAGATGCACCTGGTGCATAGGTAACAGCCCAGTTTATAGACTGAGACAGACTAGGAAGAAGGAAGAGGCCGTCCACTTCTGAAAGAATTGGCCAGGGAAAACCTTATGAATAGCAAAGAAACACTGTTTGGTACATTACCTCGCACCTGTAGGTCCGTTTAGGCTAAAAGGCTCGCAAAATAGGACTAGGAAAGAGCTGCAACATCTGAGTAAGAAGGGACCATTCCGTGGAGAAGGATGTCATGCTTGGTAGAGTGGAGGGTCGACGAAAGAGGGGGAGGCCTTCAACGAGACGGATTGATACGGTGGCTGCGATGATGGGCTCAAGTATAGCAGGGATTGTGGGGCTGCGCGGGATCGGGCAGTGTTTCGTTCTGCTGTGCATGGGGTTGCTATGAGTCGGAAACGACTCGACGTCACTTAACAACAGCACAACTCTGATTAAGTCTGTTAAGCAAATACTATACACAGAAAAGAAAAGGAACTAGGGCAATTTTTAGTTCCAATTTTACCATATAGCCCTAGGCACTCTCATTCCCTATTCCTGCTTCCTATAAATTAGGAAGACAATGCCGCACTGAATTATTATGAGGCATATACGAGATAATGAATACAAATAAAATTTTATTAACTTGTAAAGTAGTACATAAATGTAAGCTACTCTCAACTCCGGCCCCTCTGAAAGACACAATCCCAGGAGACAGTTAAAGGATAGGCTTCATTTTCTCTGATCACCGACACTGAAACTGCGACTAGGAGAGGTCAAAAATCAGACCTTATCTGAGTCCCGCCGCTCCCAGAAACCCACGGGGTCTTACTCCAGGGAAGGCAGGCGGCCGAGCGGGTACCTGTCCCGACGGTGTCCCCGAGACGCCGGCTCAGACAGGGGTGTGACCATCTTGCCTGACGGGCACCGGGGCCTGAAACCAGTCACCCAGGCCGGCCTGGCTGCCAGGACCGCTAACCAGGTGGAGGATGCGCGGGCTGCGGAGCGCAGTTCGCAGGTCAGGTGGGGGCCAGGGGCCTCCTGGGCGGTGCCGCAGCCGGGCTACGAACCTCTCCGCCCCCTTACTGTCCTTCAAATCACCTCCAGCTTCAGATAACTGCAAACTCGGTCACAAAAGGACGCGCCCAGTTGACTGAGCCTCGACACCGACTGCCCTCTCCCAGACCCGCGAGAACCGACATCCCGCGAGCGCCAGGGCTCTGCGACCCTCGCCCCTTCACAAACCGCAGAATACAGGTGGAAAGGGGCGGTGGGGCACTGGTGCGCCTGCGCGGAGGCGGGGCGCGCTCTGCCCCCACGCGCCGGCTCTGAGAAGGGTCTCTCCCCGCCCCCTCTCTTCACCTCTCCTCCCTGTCCGCTTCTTCTTCGCTCTTACCTGGGGTCGAACTTGGTAGGCGCGGAGGCAGGGGCCGAGATGTCGGGCCGCCCCCCGGCAAGGCTGGTACATGATCTTCCGGGAGTGGAGAGAGCGCCTCCCGAGTCTGGCCTCCGGCCTCCTCACAGGGGTGAACGCGCCCCAGAGCCGGCTTCTTGAAGGGGAAAGGGGGGGGGGCGGGTAAGAAGCTGAGGGGAGGGAAACGGAGATGTTGCGCGCTTGCGCACTGCGGATTCCAAAGAAGGGCTGAAGCGCTGTTTGCAGCTAGGGCGCCTGCGCTCTCCGTATCCGTGTTTGTCTTGGAGCGCCTGCGCAGTAAATTAGCTCCGCGGAGACCTGCATTCCGCCTATGGCGGTTGCGCAAAATTTTAGCGAAGATGGGACTGAACGGACAGGTGAAAGTCAAAGAGGGAGGGGATTGAAATAATAAGCCTTAGAATAGCTCCCGTGATAAAATAAATACCTTTATTACTCTTATTAAAAAAAGATACAAATGATTAAAAGGCTGTTGAATGAATGAATGAACACATCCATATACGCGTGGGGCTTTGGCTGTCTCTTGTAGTGAGGGAAAAATAATACTGTCTTTGGCGGTATGGGAGGGAACTGCGGTCACCAAGGTCTTGTGCTGCGACCTTCCTGCAGGTTTCGAATGAACCTGGCGTTGAACATGTTCCCACCTACTGTCCAAGTAGGGGCAGGTGGTGCCTGGACCTGTAGGGGAACTGTGTGCATGTGTTCCTCCCCAGAGCCGTCCTGTGAGGGGACCTGCTCCTCATCGGCAGACCTGGGAGGTGGATCTGCAGACCTGGGAGGTGGAGAGGGGGTTATAGTACTAAACAGGTAATTAAGATCACAAACTCCTCCACTCTAGATTTTAAGTGTCAAGTTTTGATGTAAAGGAGGACATGTGATGAAGCAAGCGAGAAACACTAGTGTGTCCAAATTTGAAGCCTCTCAAGCACAGGAGTTGATCTTATGGGGAGAGGCTTGTAGGATGTTAGGTTGATTTTGTGGGAGGAACTGGTGTCCAGTTGAAAGACTGAGGAAGAAGAAGTGGTTGAGTGCTGTTAGGAAAGGAGTTATAAGAAGGTGGTGAGAGGCATAGGTTGTTAAAGCTGGTAGGGGAGTGGTTCAGGCCTCACCTATTCTCTGTTTCCTGTTCCCCCTGCTTCAATTCTTGCTTGCCTGTGGAAATACCAAGCATGTGCATGGGAAGGCAGGAGTGGGTAGTAAATGTGCCCTACTTGATTTGTGGGTGAGGGGTGAATACTTACCTGTGTCAGGGGATGAGGAAGTGAACCCCCCATGGCGGCTGTAGTGGCAGCTTTGGGCTACCAGCCCTGGGGGAGTTCCCCTGCAGAAGAAATGGGAGATGATGGGGAGAGGCTACAGGATGAAAGATGGGTGGGTATGGAGAATTTAGAGGAGAGGAAGAAAAGGAAGAGCACAGGAACAAAGAGAAGGGGGTAATTATCATTGCTATAGGGTTCTAATCTAAGCTGTACTCCAGAAATGGGGAGGGAGCTCATTCAATGCCCCAAAATTTTCTGAAGCAGTCCTGCTTTGTTGCTTTATTCTTTTTAGTTGAAGAATGTGTTAAATGTATGGGTAAGTGTGATCCAAATCATGCCATAAAAACAGACTCACACATAGGCGAAGATTTTGTTGGACCAGGTGCTTTGACGTTTGGTTTAGAAAATATGGTTACCTTAAGTATAGGATACCTTAGACCAGAGGGGACTAGGGAGTGATGAGCTTAAATTTAGAAGGAAAAAGGAAGGAGGCTTTGGCATGGCGAGAGACTGCTGAAGCTCAATGGAGAAAAGGGATTGTTTGGTGAGAGATCCAAGGGTTTAGAGGGGGAGGGAGGAGGAAATTCCATAGTAGGAAGAGGAATCCAGGGAACAATCGGGAGGCAGCTAGTGGATCCCAGAGATATTGATAAACTGTGACATCGCTGCAAGAGCTGGCCCACGGTAGAGGGTAGAAGTTACTGGGGAGAGCTAGAGATTTCTGGAGGGAATGGGGGACTAGATACGGAAGCCAACACCGTGAGAGCTGGTGATTACACGAGAGGAGATGTGCAGAATCCGCAGAAGATCAGCAATGAAGATGGAAACAGACTCTGGAAGAGGGACTCAGGCTCCTCAGCAGCAGATCTGCAGATCTCAGAGAGGGTCAGAAACCCTGAGATCCCTGGGAAATAAGGGGGTGACGCACAAAAGAGGCTGAGACCTTGAGTTGGGTTTTTTTTTTTTTGGATGGTTCTTTTTGTTCATTGAAAATGTTAGTTTAAAAAACACAAAAGGATTCACACTTTATTTAGACAATACTGAGCAGGAGAAGAAAAGGGAGGAGCGAGTGGGAAGTGAGGGAGATCCTGCTCCCAAGGATTTGGGGGGATACTGTTAGGGGTACTTGATCTACCACACATTCAGAGGGGAGAAAGGGATAAGGATGTATCTACATCCTGGGTATGGAGCAGGGAAGGAGGTTCTTGCTATGGAGAAAAGAAGGAAGCCAGAGGAAGAATCGTCCCTCATCATCTCAAAACCATCTCACATGACTGAAATACATCAGCATCTAGCTACTGGGGAGGGATGGATGCAACAGGGGATTCCAGATCTAATAGATCCTTGAAATCAGGCTTATCTTTTGCAACATGGCCAAGAGTGATCCCAGAGTGCTTGCTGGGATCTACTGCCAAGGAATAAACTCCCTCAGAGAATGGATCTGGGGGAAGTGGTGGTGTCAGTCTCCTATAGAGACCCCAAGCCGATTATCAGCTCATACATATATAAAACACATGGAAATGAATAGTTTGGCAATATTGAGTGGATCCCTTTGGGGAGCTGGTAATTTCTGAAAGTCCCTGTCCTGCCTAATTTCCGCTGCTCTGAAGCAGAGCTTATTGGCTGGCATGAGCAGGCTGAAAGGACAAGTGTGGCAGGCAGCACAAAGCAGTATTAGAGCCCCCGGTAGACACTGGAGGAAGAATATGGGATTTATTCCATGGACAAGACTCCTTAAAAAACTTCCCTGGCAGAGAAGGCCCTTAGACCTTCCATGGTGTTCTAGTCTAACAGCAAGCAAGAGTGTGCTTCTCTGGGCAATTAGTATGAGCCACCCAACTAAGGGGTCTGGCAGCAGACTGGGCTGTCTGTGGGGAGTGTCCAGAGCCCAAGTTAGGAGAGAAGGGGTGCTTTCTGTGGTAAGAAAAGCTGCAAAGTAGTAGGTCATTTGGGACCCTGAGGGACTTTGTCAGTTTCTCTGAGTCCTAGGGGATGCAATTAAAGAGTGGGCCTGGGATTCTCAGGGGAGGAGGTCTCTTCCCACCCCAGGTCTCTCAAAGAAGAGGGGGCTAGCTGTCTGTCAGTATCGACTCTCATCAGAGCGGGGAAGGGAGCTGTGGAAGGATGTTGTGGACAGGATAGGGGGAGAGGGAAAATGGGGGAGAGAGAAAAACAGAAAGAGCAATCAGAGGTGAAGAGAAAGTTAGGGAGAGAATTAAAGGAGATGCTCACTTCCCTGTCTGCTGGGATGGGCTCTTGGCACACTGGCGTTGACATGAAGCCACTGGCTCCCCAATCTGTGTCCAAGGCACTGCCCCTCCCTCAGCAAACATTAAACGAAGACTTCTCCTGTCTTAGAAGGCACAGTTTCCCCCACCCAATGTATATCTGTGTTCTTACCCTATCACTATCTCCTGACTCTTGAAAACTAAAGTCCTTGGGCTACAAAGAAGTCCTATTCTGCTCCTTCACTATAACCTATTTCCAGATGACTTCCTTTTTTTCCTGAAAAGTATCAGGACTCCTCAATCCATCTACCCTACTGGTTCAAGGCTCTGACAGGTCCCAATGCTCTTTGCCATTTCTCACTCCCTCTTTGACAGGCTGGAGACTTCCTAACCGTCCTATTACCTGGTGCGGCGACGCTGGGCTGGGCTGCCCCCAGGGTCAGTAGCAAGCAGAAGGCGAGCGGTAGGATGTGGGGGGCAGAGGCGCAGGGACCGCAGCAGTTCCTGCTCTGGCACAAAAGGACGGAGGGGGCCCCGTTCTGGCGAGTTTCCCAGGCTGCTGGAGCGGGGGGGTGGGTGGGTTGGAGGTGTGGTACGGCGTGGGGCCCTGTTTAGTGGCCACGGAGGCTCCACAGCTACCTTCAAAACTGGAGGAAAGGGAGAGTGAAGAACAAGATAAAGAAGAAGAAGACAGAGAGTCGTGACAGCAGAAATGAGAGTTAAAAAAAAAAAGAGAAGAGAAATCAGTCTCTTTAGAGAATACTAATCCTTCCCTAGGGCTCCCTAAGCATTAACTTCCCATGGGTTCAGGCCCCTCACCTGCCCTCCCTCCCCACAAAGCCCCTCTTACATTCTCGATCACTAGAGGAGTACGGCTTAATGTCTCCCTCTGCTCTCTTGGGTGGCAGCTTCCTTGCCGGAGCTGGTAGTGGAGGGAACACAGGGGAGGTCAGCATTAGGAAACATACTTTGTACCCATCCTCCCTGCCACAATCCCCCCAGAAACCCAAACCTTTGTTCCCTGACACCCAGTTCCTCCTGGGCAAGGAGAGTAGTTCAGCTCCATCGCAGAATCAGCTCTGTGGTGATGCCAGCCCACCAAAAGGGACTTTAGGGGAGATACTGGAGCACTTTTGAGGAAAGCCAGAAGGAGTAGGCCAAACACACAGTTGAGGGAGAAAGATCAAAGGGGAGACTGAGGGCCTGGGAGATGCAGGAGAAGGGCACCCAAGGGGAGTGAGCTCTTACTGTCAGTGGGTGCTGCCAGGCCCCCCTGGGATTCTGAGGCTGTGGAATGGTCCCAGCCAGGTCAATGAGGACCCTGGGTCCCTCTAGATGAGATGGACAAAGCCCTTGGTTAATCAGGAATTGCTTTGGAGAGGTTGGGGGATGTTGGGGGTGGGGCAGAACCTCTCCTCCCTGTGCAAAGATGGGAAGAGTTTTTTTTTTTTTTTTTTTTTTTAAGAAAGAAAAAAATGTGGACACCTGATAAAGAGTTATCAGAGTAAATGGGAGGATGATACTATACTATACATAAAAGCAGCCTCCCCTCTCACTTCTATACTTGCTCCCATCCTTCCCTCTCAAGAGGTTCTCTATCATCCGTGGCAAATGAGTGACTTCTCAGCTAATTCACTTAAGCTTTACCACCATTACTCTCCCCTGTGGACCTAAGTCCTGTGCTGGCACCCGCACAAGCCTTGTCAGTGCTCACTCCCTCTCAGAGCCTGTAAGTCCTAGAAGATGGAAGCCTAGGAAACCGAAGTAAGTCATGGATAGAAAGTGCCTCTCAGTGTCTGACATTGGTAGATGCTAGTTACTTGCTAACAGTAGTCTTTGGGTGGTGGGTAGTCCCCATCCTACCCATGGAAGAAAGTAAGAGCTAGCCAAAGAGCCAGCTTGGGAAGGAGGTACTTCTGTGTGAGCGAGCACTACATAGCCAGCAGAGGGCTGTTCTTGTCCCCTTTGGGATGTAGTAAGGAAGAAGAGGGAGTGGGGCTCAGCTGAGCAGGGAGTGTTATGTATCTCTGTGTGTAAGGATAAGATGCGAACCTGGAAAGCATTTTGCATCTCTTATGTTTGGTTTTTCCAGATCAACTTTGGTTGGAAATGTTATAAAATCCTGGTAAGTTATTTTCCCGAATGAATATTTAAACATTGGACCATTCATGTTATGCCTGTTGCCTGTTCTATGACTAGAAATAGAAAGGCTGTTTGCATTTGCCTGTCCCTCAAAGGCTGAGAGAAACCTTAGAGGTTTACAGAGGAGCATGACTCTGGGCTATTTTGATGGAGCTGAAGTAGCAAGAGGCCCCACCAACATCAATTATCAAATAGGCTCTCAATGAACTTGCTTAGTTACAAGTCTTGCCAAGTTTAAAATGCACTGAGCTCCCATGAGAGCACAGGTAACCAGGTAATGACTGCTGGAGACTTGGGTTGCTTGACAGTTCTCCAAAATTGCCCAGGTGGCACTGTACTCCCCGCTGCCTTTAGAGTGACTAGCTATCACTGCACTATGGCTCCACCCATTCAATGCAGGTTTACCAGCAGGTATGGGATCCACAGCAGCACGAGCATGTCGAGCTGCCCTCAGAGAGGAAGCAGGGGGCCCTGTGAGGAAGGAAGGGTTGGTGCCCCTCAGTGAGGGGGCCAGTGGGACCAAGAGTCCACTTCCTTGCCCTCATCCCAACTACATGACCAACAAAAGGTGAGACAACTTACGATGTTGATGGGCAAAGAAGCCTTCAAAGATCACAAAGTTGTTCACCTAGAAAATGAAACAAGTAAAATACAGTTGTTCATTCAGCCACTCAGTATATACTTAAGTATAAATTCTGTGCTAGAAAAAAGCACAGTAGGAGAAACAAAAAGCAGTCTTCCTGTCCTTGATGGCAGACCATCAAAAACCCAAACCTTAAATAACATGAGGAACATAAATTAATGCCACTGAACTACACATGTGAAGACTGCTGAAATAACAAGTATTTTCTTACCTATATATTTACTATAATAAAAAATAAAAATATACCCAGACCCTGACAAGTTGATCCTAAAATTCATATAAAAATTTCAAGGCACCTCAAAAAGCCAAAACAATCTTGAAAAGGAACTGCAAAGCAGGGGGACTCACCCTTCCCAATTTCTAAACCTACAAAGCTAAAATAATCAAAACTGTGTGGTACTGACATAACGATAGACATGTAAATGAGTAAAATTGAGACTCCAGAAATAAACCCACACGTTTAAGGTCAACTGATTTTCAACAAAGGTGTCACAGCCATTCACGAGGAAATCTTTTGAGTAAATAGTGTTGAGATAACTGGATATCCACATGCAGAAGAATGAAATTGGACCCCTACCTCACACCATATAAAAAAATTAACTCAAAATGGATCAAAGACCTAAATTTAAGAGCTAAAGCTATAAACCCCTATAAGGAAAGGATAGGGGTAAATCTTCACGACCTTAAATAAGGCAGAGGTTTCTTAAATATGACACAAATATAAGCAACAACAACAAAAAAATGGTATATTAGACTTCATAAAAAAAAACTTTTATGCTTCAAAGGACATTACCAAGAAAGTGAAAAGACAGCCCACAGAATGAGAGAAAATATTTGTAAATAAGGTATCTAATAAGGATGTATAAAAACCAAACCCAATGACATCGAGTCACTTCCAACTCCTGGAAGACCCTCAACGAGATGGAATGACACAGCAGGTACAACAAGTTCAAGCATGGCAATGATTATGAGGATGGCACGGGACCAGGCAGTGTTTCATCCTGTTGTACACAGGGTTGCTATGAGTCAAAACCAATTCAATGGCATCTAACAACAAAAAGGGATGTAATATCTCAAATATATAAAAAGCTCTCACAACTCAGCAACAAAAAGACAAATAATACAATTTAAAGATGGGCAAAGTAAAGGGCTTAAATACCTAGAAGACATGCAAATGGCCAATAAGGATGTGAAAAGATGTTCAATATTATTGAAACCAAACCAAACATACTGCTATCAAGTCGATTCTGATTCCTAGTGACCTAAACCCCATAGAGTTTTCAAGGCTGTAAAT
>NW_006921881.1:2489977-2490713 GCF_000298275.1 Orycteropus afer afer
CCTTGGGTTTCCGAGGTGGTATCACTACAGAAGTAGATTGCCCAACCTTCCTTCTGAGGAGTGGCTGGTGGGTTTGAACCATCAGCCTTCTGGTTAGCAGTCTTAGGCACTATACTACCAGAGCTCCTAGAATTATCATATGACCCAGCAATTCTACTCCAAAGTATTTACCCAAGAGAACTGAAAACGTACACTCAAATAAAAACTTGTACACAAATGTTCATAGCTCCATTATTCATAATGGCCCCAAAATGGAAACAACTAAATGCCCATCAAATGGACATAAATGAAATACTGATACATGCTACAACATGGATGCACCTTGAAAACATTATGCTAGGTGAATCAAACATAAAAAGCCACATAATATATGATTCTGTTTATATGAAATGTCCAGAATAGGCAAATCCATAGACAGTGATTTCTTAATGAGCACAGGCTTTCTTTTGGGATGATGAAAATAATCTGGAATTAGTGGTGATAGTTGCACAGCACTGTGAATATCTAAAAAACTAATGGATTGTATACTTTAAATGGCTAAAACAGTGATTTTTTAAAATTATTATTTGAATTTTATCTCAAAAACAAAATAAACAAAAAGACTCAGGCCCAGCTTTTAGGTTCTTCCAGGACTCAGACTAATAGAAACATAGTGTGCAAAGCATCAGGGAAGATGAGGCATCCCAAATTGCCAAAACAAAAAATTTCAAAACTAAACAAATTAACAATACCAAAT
>NW_006921881.1:2497302-2559782 GCF_000298275.1 Orycteropus afer afer
GACTCCACAGCACACCACCACCACCACCACCACCACCACCACATTCATTTGATTTGGCCTTCACAACAATCCTCAGATTCAGAATCTTAAGAATAGAAGATGGCCTGGCAAAGCTGGGCTTTAAGCCCTCAATTTGTGATTCTAAGTGCAGTGTTTCAGCCAATTCAGTGCAGTCATTAGAGCAGGCCATGGGTTCAAATCTGGACTCTATTACTAGCTATGTGATCTTGGTCAAGTCACTAATCTGTGTATAAGTCCAAAGTGGGGTTAATAGTAGCACTTACCTCATCGATGTGTAAGAATCAACTGAGATGATGCATGTAAATACCACACAGAGCTTGTGAAACAGTTGTAATTTATACTCTATATAGCTCTGGTCTTACATGTTAACAGGGTAACATGTCTGATGCCAAATATTGTGCTCTTTCCACTGCTCTCAGCTCCCTCTTACTGGAGTAATGTATGATGCAGGATATTCTATGCAGATCTTGCCTAGTCTGTATCTTGATTCTGCTAAATGTCTGCCAACCCTCCCTCATCTTCCCTGACAAGCACATGCTCAGCCACACCAAACCGCTAGTGGTGCCCTGAAAGCACTGGACGGTTTCTTTCCTCTCTTGTCTTTGCTCATGCTGCCTCCTCTACATGAAATGCACCTTAGTCAGCTCACTTCTGTCCACCAGACAATCACTCATTTTTCAAGATTAAACATTAAGTCAAACCTTTCTTTAGCCAACTCCCACCGAGTATAACTCACTACCACATCTTTATGCCTCTTCTGTAATTACTTCTATCAAGTCATGTTTCAATGGATTACTTGTCCATGCACCTTTCCAAGGCTGACTTGTCAACCAAACCCTCCCATGTACTTAACTAATTACTTCAGCAAGTCTCCCCACTTTCTCTGATAACACCAAATTTTCTCTTCTGAATCACCGTATGCTGTTAATACTTCCATCTGAAATAAATCAACCATCTTTTGCTCCACTTTCTTCTCTAATGTTTGCTTTATTTCTCTGTTCCCCTTAAAGCAACATTTTAAAAAGTTGCTTATTTTTGCTATCTCCAATTCCTAACTTCTTAGTATCCTAAACCCACTCTGTTCAGGTGTCTACCCTACCACTGCCCCAATCAGGATCACCAATGCCCTAAGGAAGCTAAACCCACAGTCATTTTTCAGTTCTCGTCTTAACTCACTGATCACCAGCATTTGACCCAGTAGGTCATTCCTTTCCAGTATGCCCTGGAAATGCTTTCTTTGCTTACCTTCCAAATCACCTCACTTTTAAGTTTTCATCTGCCTCACTAGTTCCTCTCCTTTCTGATCTCCTAGAGTGCCCAAGGGCTCAAATCGTTAGAGCATTTTCCTATCTATACTCTCTCCTTGGTGATCTCATTCTCTCTCACTGCTTTAAATACTATCCATAGACTGAAGACTCTCCACTCGAAACCTCTTCCCTGTGCTGGCTGCAGAGAAGGTAGTACCCTCAACGGTCTACTCAAGCTGGACATACCACAGACCTCTCCAATTTAACATATTCTAAATGGACTCCATAGGAGCTCTGGTAGCATAGTGGCTAAAGCACTTGACTGCTAACCAGAAGGCTGGCGGTTCAAACCCACCAGCCACTCCTTGGAAGGAAGGTTGGGCAATCCTACTTCCGTAGTGATACTGCCTCGGAAACCCAAGGAGGGGTCGCTATGAGTCGGGGCCGACTCGATGGCACATAACAACAACAACAACAACAAATGGACTCCCAGTATTTTCCCCAAAATCTGCTCTACCTACCACTTCAGTTAATACAACTCCACCCTTTCAATGGCTCAGCCCATAATATTTAATATCTGACTGCTCCTTACCATCTCCACTGCTAACACCTTGGTGATCTGAGCCACCACCATTTTTCATCAAGATGACTGGCTCTTAACTGTTCTACTTGCTTCTACCTTTGCTCCCCTACTGCCTGTTCTTCCTGTCTAAGAGCATGAAGATGCCAAAGTGATCTTGTTAAAAACAGGTCACCATATTATTCTCCTGTTCAAACCCCTGCAAAGGTTCTCTTTCACTTAGACTTTTAGCCTCTAAACAGCCTCTAACGCTCCAAAGGTTCTTCCTCTCCCATTACCTCTCTGATCTTTCCTACCACACTTCCCTTACTCACTCTGTTCTACCCACATTAGCAAATTCATTCTTTCAATCACATTCCCATCTCAGAGACTCTGCACTAGTCCTTACCTCTGCCTGGGATGCTCATCCTACAGATAATACCTGGCTCTTTTTCTTACCTCTAAGTTACAGCTCAGATGACATTTCATCAGTCTGTCCTGATTATCCCATTTAAACTTGCAACGTGACATGCCCCATCTCCACCTTGGCACTCCCAAGTCCTCTTAACTACTAACTACTCAGTTGTCAAGTCAATTTTTGACTCATGGTGACCCCAAGTATTTGAAAGTAGAAGTGCTATTCCATAGGATTTTCAATGGTTATGATCTTCAGTAGATTACCCAGGCCTTCCTTCTAAGGCACCTCTGATAGATTTGAGATGCCAATCTTTTGGTTAGTAGCTGAGTGCTTAATTGTGTGTACCACCTAGGAACTCCTTAAGCCCTCCCTCCCACTAGCTCTCATTTTTTCAGAGCACTTATCATCAACCCTAAGGACCTCTGATGGCACAGTGAGTAAGGCATTTGGCTGCTAACCAGAAGACTGGCAGTTCAAACTCACCAGCCACTCTGTGGGAGGAAGATGAAGCAATCTACTCTCTATGAAGAGTTACAGCCTTGGAAACCCTATGGGAGTCACTACGAGTTGGAATTGACTCAATGGCAGTGGGTTAGGTCTAGTTTTATCATCAACCATGTTGTTGTTGTTGTTATGTGCCGTCGAGTCAGACCCAACTCATAGCGACCCCTCCTTGGGTTGCCGAGGCAGTATCACTATGGAAGTAGATTGCCACATCTTCCTTCCGAGGAGTGGCTGGTGGGTTTGAACCGCCAGCCTTCTGGTTAGCAGTCAAGCGCCTTAGGCACTACGCTACCAGAGCTCCCATCATCAACCATAGTATATGCTTATTTGTTATGTTTGTCTGTTTTCCCTACTAGAATATAAGGTCCAGTAACTTTTGCTCATTTTATTGAAAAAAGCACTGTTAGCTCTTAGAACAGTGTCAGGTGTTCAATAAATACTTACACTATAATATTCCATTGCACTTATTTACAAACCCGACTTGATGGCAGTTGTGTTTGGTTTTGGGATTTTTTTATTTATAAACAAGACTACCTTCTGAAGCTCCCTGTGAATAGGAAAGGTATATTTTTCTGGACCCTTAAGTGTTTGTTGACTAAATGAATAATAGCCTGTGTGAAAACAATGAGGTGAAAATGAACTGGCTGTGTTTGAAGCACCCAACCAGAAACCAAACTCACTGCCATCGAGCCAATTCTGACTCATAGCAACCCCTACTGGGTTTCCAAGGCTGTAAATCTTTACAGAAGCAGACTGCCTCATCTCTCTTCCATGGAGTGACTGGTGGATTCAAACCACTGACCTGGTTACCAGTCAAATGCCTTAATCACTACACCACATCACAAGCAAAGATTCTTTGTTTGAGGCACAGGGGTGAAAAATCATTAGGTATAGCAACAGCCCATGTTGAAGAATCGAAACAGATGAGAGTGAAATGGCTTCAGGATAAAATGCAGTACCACAACAAAAGAGCTTAGTTGTAGAAACTGAACCCTATATAATGGGCAACAAGGAACTCTTACAATTGTCACTTCTTTAAACACATTTAATGACATGTTTAGTGGGATTCTATGCTCTGAAACCTCTAACCTGTGGGACTGTGGTCTCCAGATTGTAGTGCTTATTCAGGAACTTCAGCAGCTTCTGTGAGGGTCGATCAATGGCCAGTTGGTGTGGTTCAACTCGCTCCTTCTGCAAGGAACAGGAGGCTTAGGATAGGAAGTGGAGGAGTGGGGACCATGGAGGGGAATAGAGGATATGGGGACATGGGAGTTCAGGGAGAGGCAGGAGCTCCAGAAGGATTCAGGCTAAAGGGGCCTTTGATCTCCATTTTGGATAGACTCTGGTAAAGAGGTAAATGATACCTGCAACATATGTTGAAAGAGTTCTCGCCCATGGCCATGACGTTGAACTGACTCATGGATATAAAAGTCCAAGATACAAAGTGGTTCTACCTCATTGTGAGCCTCACGATCATCCTAACAGGTAAAGAACAATAAATCTCTTTTAGGACCCAGTCATCTTTGCTGCCTCCCAACACTCCCAGAAACAAAATATATGAAGGACAAAGGATACCAGGACAAAGAGCTTCTTGTATCCAACTTTGAGAAAACCGATAATGGCTCCTTTTCCAGCCCTGCAGGATGGGGAACATAATGAACAAACTAGTAGCAGTTATTTAGAAGAGGTTGAAGGAAGGGTTGGGAGGAAGAAGGAATTAAGTATGGAATAGAAGAGTATTTGGCACTCACGGTCGGGCTGAAGTGTCTTTGAGCACATACATGACATGGCGGTTACTCTGCATCCTCGATGCACTGGTGATGGGAGCAGGAAGGTGCTGGGCCTGCCAAGAAAAAGACAGTTTCTGCAAGTTCCTTCCAAAGAACACTGTGCCTCCTTTTTCTCCTGACCCCAAAGAGCCCCCACACATACACTCCATCTCAAGGCTTCCCAGTACCTTGGCAGAAGCCTTGCCCAGTTCATCTACAATGGTCATAATTTGCTGCTGCAGGTCAACACTATAGAAAGAAAAGAGATAGTCAAATACTCACTGAATCAGAGGGTCCTGGGCAATCACTCGCTGGGACACAGCTCCAGCCCAGGTTCCGCACTTAAGGCTCCCTGCCTTAGAGTCTTCCAACTTAATTCTCCCCCTCACCCCTCTGACACTCAAACTTTTCCCACACCTTTTTCTAATGTGGTACACTCCCTCCTCCCTGGAGATAACTGGGGTGAAGCAGGAAGGGTCAACCACATCCTTTCGGTGGGACCACTTAATGGGGTGAAAGATCACAGTTCCAAGACTGATAAACCCTTAGGTCTAAGGTCAGAAGTCACCAAGAGCTGGTCAGGACATCAAAACGACCGGCTACTATTCAATGGGAGGGGGCGTGGTTCCTGGACCAGGTTTCAAGAGGGACGGGGAGAGAAGGGCCATGGGGCGGGTTTGAGATGTCACCGAGCCAGCGTTGTGGTTCCGGGTCGACGGGCCGGGGGCCGTAGGTGCTGATCCAGCACCGTGATCCGCTCCGGGAGCAGCGCGTCCACATCGAACGGGAACTCCATGGCCCATTGTGCGCGGGCGGCCCCGCCCCACATACGTCACTTCCGCCACGCCCCTCGGAGCCTTTATTTCCCGGGCTGGGCCCAGAGCACTCCCTTAGAAGGTCGTCTCCGCCCCTCCTCCTACTAACGTCCTGGCTGCCAGCCCTAGAGACCCCAGTTATTCTGCCAAGCCAGCTGTCCCCTTAGCAACGTCACCTCTCTGCCTCCCACGGTAGCGGGTGCCATAGCGACGCGTTTTTTCTCGGCCTGGTGGCCCCCTCTGCAGCCATCTAGCTCCTCAGGGAACAGCTGTGTATAGTGGGTGGAGGGGGGTCACAAAAGTGATCACGGCAGCGTCACAGTTGCCAATCCATGGCTGCTTCTGGTCCAAGGAGGGAAGGCCATGTGGTAAGCTGCTTCAAGCCTGACCTCTCCTCCCCCCACAGCACCACCCCATCCCTTTAGTTATGTGAAGAAAACAAAAACCAGCACTCCCAAGAACAGAATTTATCTGTAACTCAGCCTGAATCAAGTCACAGAGATAGGAGAGACAAAAGAGCTTTATTGTAGAAAGACTAAGTTGGCAAAAGTCTGAAACAGCAACAGAATGTTTAATCTATTTATTTACAATTGAATGGTTCAGGTTGCCCATACCCATCCATATAACCTTCCATTTATCCCCTTCAACAACAATCTCCCTAGGCCTGCCCCTTCCACAAAATAGTCAACCCTTCACACTGACATGTCCCATCATATAATTCCTGAGCACATCTCTCCTAGACCCTCAGTCTCCCCTCCCAATCTGTTGCAGTTCTATGGAGCTTTCTGGGGCTCCACCTGATCCACCGAGGAGGCTTCAGCTGGAGGTGTGGGGGGCACCACAGGCATTGCCTCAGGCGGGGGGCCACTCTCTTCTCGGAGATGGCCCTGGTAGAGCCGGCGGAGCCGAGACAGCTCTCTCTCTGGGGGCTGTTTCCAGCTGTACCATGGGTACCAGGGGTCTCCTGAAACCAGAGTGGGGGCTGGTGGAGTACTACTCACAGCTCCATGAGAAGTACTGAAATCAAGATCACGGGGTTCAACTTGGGGAATGTGGTAACTGAGGAGACCTAGAGGTAATTAAAAAAAATAATAAAGAGGGTGAGAGACAGGCAGTAAGAAAGCTGAGGTATAATGAGGGGCAAGGGGGCAAGTGTGGACTGACACAGCCTGGGCTCTGCCTGCCAAGCAGTGCGGCCCTGCACCAGGACTATGAAGCTGTGTCTGCCCTAAGGGGAAGGCCATTTTCTAGTTCACACAAAATGTGCCATTGAACCAACAGCCAGAAATTTATACAAAGATCCTCCTATGGTCTAGCTATGGCCTTGGTACCAGCAGTTATAAGAGGGAAGGGGAACCAAGAGGAAGAACAAGAGGACAGGGCAATGACATAGTAAAATGCAGTGAATTAGTTAATACTGCCAGTCTTTGAAGCTTCCATCAAATGACTGGGTGGAACTATACAAATGAAGTGCTTGTGGCTCACCAAGGGGATTAGACAGTTTGCTAATAATGCAAATAAGGTTCGTGGCACCCTTGTGGAGTGGGATCATGCAAAAAAGGTGTATAGCTCCCTAATAGGGGATTGGTCAGTTTTGCCAATCCTGCTAGGCTTAAAATGGGCAAGTGCCCAGAGGGACCATACTCTGCCAGCATGCCTCCTGCCTGAAAGTATTCAGCTCTCTAAATTCATGGGCTTTTGAGAAGCCCAGCATGCTATCTCCTGCCAGTCTCCTAGTTCTGCTCCCTCTGTTGCTGCCATTCCTCACTATCTTCAGTATTACAGTTCTCTGTGTCTCCTGAGCCTAGGAGGCTCTTAGTGCAGGGATTATAGTACCAAAGGATGTATGTACTCCACTCCTGGGGCTCTTTTCTTGATAGTAGTAAGGGCTTCCTGTCTGCCTCTCTGGATGGAGCAAGAGTTGAGAGCCTTCAGAATGAGGCAAAGTGGGGTACATTTTGGCACTTATTGGCAGAATTAAAGAACTTTGTAACACTCGCCCAAACAGGGCAGAGGCCAGACCAGCCCAAGAGGCCCAGAGAAAGGCCTGCCTATGAGCATGAATGATGCAGTGAATTACTTGGTATGGCTTTTCTAGTCAGTCTTTGTAACTCCCACTGGTCTCAGAGATGGGACTGTGCAAATAAGGTATATAGAACTCTGATGTTGGGATTGGTTAGTTGTGTCACTCTACCTGGCTCAAAATGAGCCTTCCTAGAGGCAGAAAGAGGGATCTCATTACCATCAAGAGAGAATAGCTGGAGGTAAGTAGAGGGTGTCCTTGGGCCCAAGATCCCTGCACTGGACCTCCTTGGCAGAGACATCCGGCAGGGAGAGACACCCTGGCAGAGAGACGGTCACTGTGGAATCAAGAGGCATGAGACAGAGCAGCAGGCTAACCTGGCCCACAGAGTAAGAAAGTTGAGTGCCCTTGGGCAGGAGGCTTGCTGACGGAGTGAGGTGTACCTAGGCGTACTATCGGCAGAGCTAAAAGAGCTTTGTAACAGTGACCCAAGCAGGACAGAAGCCAGGCCAAGAGGCCAAGGGCCAGAGAAGTATGTCTAAGGGCACAGCAGAGAGAAGACTGTCCTGATCAAAGAATTTTATCCTGAACATGTTCCTGAACCTGAACTGTAGCCTGTTACTCCCCTGATAAACTCCATAATTGTGAGTACTGTCTGTGAGTTCTGTGGGGCCATTGCAATGAATTATCAAAACCAGCAGAGAAGTAGTGAGGGCCGTGGGAGGGTCGGTTGGTATCAGAATTGGTAAAAGGCTGGAAGGAGGCGGCATGCCTGGCCTTGTAAGAATAAGCTTTGGGCTGCTGACAGTGACTCTGTCTTGTGAAGTTACAGGAAGTCAGAACATGCCGCCTCCATGCTCTTTTTGCAGCAAGAAAAGGCTGACCTGATCAAAAAATCATATCCCGAGTTCTTTCCTGATCCGGAATTATAACCTGTTACCCACCCACTGCCACTGAGTTGATTCCAACTCCTAGTGACCCTACAGAACAGAGTAGAACTGTCCCTTAGGGCTTCCAAGGCTGTTAATCTTTACAGAAGCAGATTGCCTCATCTATCTCCCAGAGAGTGGCTGGTGGGTTTGAACTGACGACCTTTTAATTAGCAGCCAAATGCTTTAACCATTGCCACCAGTAGAGCTCCTTTTTTTAACCTGTTACTTCCCTAACAAACCCCATAATTGTGAATATTGTCTGAGTTCTATGTGGCCAATGCAATGAACTATCGAACCCATTAGAGGAGTAGAGCAAACCTTGGTAGGAATAGACAATGTCAGAACTGGTAAAAAGTTTGGAGAGAGGATACGTCTGACCTCCACCTCACAGAAATCAATCTTCAACTGTTGATCCCCCCACCCTGTCCCACTAAGTTAGAGAAGGTCAGACACCCACCCATGCCATTTTCACACATAGTAAGTGTTTTGGTTCTCTAGTGCTGCTCTAACAGAACTACTACAAATAGATGACTTTCACAAACAGGGATTTATTTTCTTAGTTTAGGAGGCTAGAAGTTTAAGTTCAAAGTGCCAGCTGTAGGGGCTGGGTGCAGGCCCTCTGACTTTGGGCTTTAGCTCTGCCTCTTGCTCCTGGCCCACTGCAGCTGGAGGTTTCTCTTCACTCAGGCAGCTGCTGGCTGCTGAGGCTGACAGACCCAGGGTGGACAAGTACAATGGCACAGTCCCAAGATTATCAAACAACACGGCAGGCCACTAGTTCAACTCTAGAAACAATCCCAACATTGGCAAGGCCAGCAAGGCAGACTGCTGAATGAAGACTCAACTAAATGCAGGTTCCAAGCATGCCAAAAAGCTAGAGAGCTTTCTCAAGACTACTTCTTATATACTGGAAGCAGACCACATCCCTAAAGCAGCTACTCAGATGCTCACCGTAGATTCCACCATGGAGTAGATTTCCAATCTCATCATGGGGAATAATTACATCACACTGCCCAGCCACTCAAAACCAGGCCTAGCCAAGTTGACATATAACCTTAACTACCCCAGAAAAGGACCCAGGGGATGGGACAGCAGAGTGAGGGAAGAGATTCTAGTAAGAAAATAGAAAAGAAATAGGTAGTTAGGTGCTACCTTCTTGAATAAGAAGGAACATTTACATTCACCCTCTAGCTCCAGCTCACCATCTTTCTGCCTACCAGAACTACCCTGTATCCCCCCTTCCCATGCTCACCGTGATCCCTGGCTTTCTGAATGGCCTGGGTCAACTTCCTGTGCTGCTTCATACAGACTCCTGTAGGTAGGAAGAAAGAAAAGTATAGAGAAAGATAACTCAGCACTAGTTCTATAAAGCACAGACAACAAAAAAACAGACTACTGTTATATGGTAACAAAGGCTAGATTTTGAAAACCTGGCTCTATGCAATGACCCCATTTCTTTGACCCCTTCATGGGCTTCAGTCTGCCCATCTGCCTAATGGGGGAGAATCCTCCCTTTCTCTTTTGAAAGCTGGAGTACAGATTTAGGAGGGTCTAGCCACTATAGAAGAGGATGACTAAGTGTTATGGATTGACTTACGTCCCCGAAAAATATGTTGTAAACTCTAACCTCTGCCTATTATAATCCCCTTTAGAAAAGGATTGTTTCTGTTGTTGATAAGGCAGGACTAGTACAGCATGTATCTTGAGTTAATGTCTTTTTTTATTATTAGTGTGATTTGGGTGGAAGTTTACAGAGCAAATTCACTTTCCATACAGCAGCTCACATACACTGTCTTATGACATTGACCACCAAAATACAACAACTCCCCTCCCACTTCCTCCCCATAGTTACCTCTTCCCTGTGTCCCTCCCTCCATGCACTCCTGCCCCTTGAGCTGTCTCCCTGTGCACACACAGCCCTTCTATTCTCCCATGATTGTTCTCTCCGAGGAGTGTATCTACCTAATGTAAATGTTCAGCTCATATACCTGTTTTGTTTGGCTGGAAGCCACAGGAGTGGGTTCAATTCCAGACCTGAAGAGCAACTAGGGGCCATAGTCTCAGTGGTTCCAGAAGGTTCTATCAGACCAACAAAACTGGTCCTTTTTTTTTTTTTTTTTTAAATGAGTTTGAGTTTTGTTCCACATTGTCCTCCCACTCTATCCAGGATCTCCTACACAGATCCCCCTCCAAGTGGTTGACAGTGATACCCAGGCATCATCTATTTCTTTTGGTCTCATGGTCGTATAAACCGAGGACTGCTTGGTGTACCAGTTGCTTGGACTAACTGTTTCCATGAATCTTTGGTTTTCTTCATTCTTTGCTCTGGACAAGGAGAGAACCATCGTTACATCTAGATGGCTGCTTGTAAGCTTTTAAGATCCCAGTCACTGCTGGCCAAAGTAGGATGTGGAACAATGTTTTGTATAGCATGTTATGCCAAATGAGCTTGATGTCCCCTACCACGCAGATTTGACTACTGAGGCTGTATAGTAGGTTTTCATCTGGCAGTGTGAGACCTCCTACTTTGTTCTTCTTCAATAATGCTTTGCTTATCTGAGATCTCTTTTCTTTCCATATAAAGTTAGTGATTGGTTTTTCCATATCCTTAAAGAATGACGATGAGATCTGAACTGGGATTGCATTGAATGTATAGACTGCTTTGGGTAGAATTGACATTTTCACAATGTTAAATCTTCCTATCCACGAGCATGGGATTTATGTAAATCTCTTAAGGTTTTTTGAAGTAGTCTTTTATAGTTTACGTTGTACAAGTCTTTTGTGTCCCTGGTAAGATTTATTCCCAAGTATTTTATGTTTTTGGTAGCTATTGTAAATAGTATTGATTTCCTTATTTCTTTTTCAGCAATCTCTTTGCTGGTGTAGAGGAATCCAACTGATTTTTGGATTTTGATCTTGTATCCTGCCACTATGCTAAATCTCTCAATTAGTTCCAGTAGATTTTTGACTGAGTCTCTTGGGTTTTCTAGGTATACCATCCTATCATCAGCAAACAGGGATAGTTTGACTTCTTACCAATTTGGATGCCTTTGATTTCCCTTTCTTGCCTTATGGCCCTGGCTAAGACTTCCAATACAATGTTGAATAGAACTGATGATACAGGGCATCCTAGTCTGCTTCTTGTTTGCAAGGGGAGTGGTTCCAGTCTTTCTCTATTAAAAATAATGTTGGCTGTTGGTTTTGCATATATATCCTTTATTACTTTCAGCAATGTCCCTTCTATTCTTATTTTGCTGAGAGTTTTGATCAGGAACGGGTGTTGGGTTTTATCAAACGCCTATTCTGCATCGATTGATAGGATCATTTAGTTCTTTTCCTTTGTTTTATTTATGTGGTGGATTGCCTTGATTGTTTTTCTAATGTTGAACCATTCCTGCATATCTGATATTAACCCATTTGGTCATAATGAATGATTTTCTTGATATGTTGTTGGAGTCTATTGGCTAGCATTTTGTTGAAGATTTTTGCATCTATATTCATGAGGGATATATGGTCTGTAGTGTTCCTTTAGAGTGATGTCTTTGCTTGGTTTTGGTATCAAGGTTATGCTTGCTTCATAATAAGTTAGGGAGGATTCCATCCTTTATTATGTTTTGGAATAGTTTGTGTAGGATTGGTGTCAGTTCTTTTCTGAATGTTTGGTAGAATTCTCCAGTGAAACCATCTGAGCCAGGACTTTTTTTTGTTGGTAATTTTATGACCCTGTTCAATTTCTTTTTGTTATGGATCTGTTCAACTTTTCCATGAGTCTGTGTTAGTTTAGATAAGTGGTGTGTTTCTAGAAATCTGTCCATTTCTTCCAGATTTTCAAATTTGCTGGAGTACAGTTCTTCACAGTATCTTGATACTTTTTATTTCAGTTGGTTCTGTTGTGATGTTGCCCATTTTGTTTCTTATTCGTGTTATTTGTATTCTCTCTTTTCCTGTTAGATTTGCCAATGGTTTGTCAATTTTATTAATATTTTCACAAAACTAACTTCTAGTCTTGTTGATTTTTTCTGTTGTCTTTTTATTTTGTTTCATTGATTTCTGCTCAAATCTTTATTATTTCCTTTCTTCTGGTGACTATATGCTTTTCTTGCTGTTCTCATTGTCGGAGATATTGGTTAAAGTGTTGATTTTGGCTTTTTCTTCTTTTTTGATGTGTGTATTTATTGCTATAAATTGGCCTCTGATAACTGCTTTTACTGTGTCCCAAAGATTTTGGTATGTTGTGTTTTCATTCTCGTTTGAGTCAAGGAATTTTTTTAATTTCATTTTTTATTTCCTCTCTTTTCCAGTCTTTCTTGAGGGTGTTGTTCAGTTTCCATGTGTTTGTTCTTTTTCCGTTGATCTTCCTAGTGTTGATTTCTAACTTGATAGCATTGTGATCTGAGAAGATGCTTTGCAGTATTTTAAAGTTTTAAATTTATTAAGGCTTGCTTTATGGACTAACATATAGTCTATCATGGAGAATGTTCCACGTGCACTGGAAAAGAATGTATATTGTGCTGTTGCCGGGTACAAAGTTCTCTGTAGATGTCTATAAGTTCAAGTTGGTGGACTGTAATGTTTAGCTCTTCTGCATCTTTGTTGAGTTTCTTTCCACTTGTTCTATCTTTCATTGAAAGTCGGGTATTAAAGTCTCCTACTATGACTAAACAGAGTCATCTGTTTGCCTTTTCAACTCTTTTAAAGTCTGATTTATGTACTTTGGGGCACTTTCATTGGGCCCATAAATATTTATTATGGTTATATCTTCTTGTTCAACTGATCCTTTAATCATTATATAATGTCCTTCCTTATCTTGTATGGTGGTTTTTGTCTTATAGTCAATTTTATCAGAAATTAGTATTTCCACTCCTGCTCTTTTTTGGTTGCCATTTGCTTGATAGATCTTTGTCCAACCTTTGATTTTGTCTGCTTTTGTCTTTGTCTCTAAGGTGTGTCTCTTGTAGACAGCATAGTCATGGGTTGTTTTTTTATCTAGTCTGCAATTTTCCATTTTGAGTGGTGCATTTAATCCATTAACATTCAGTGTAATTATCAACCAGTATGAATTGGTTCCTGTCATTTTGTTATGCTTTTCCATGATGTTCCTAGTTTCTTTGTTCCATTTAATTTTCTGTACTGAGCTCCTTATGTTTATGAATTGTGTCATCATTTCCTTTGTTGCTATTGTTTTAGTATTTGCTAAATATTTGTGCTTGTCCTCTTTGTTACTGTGACATGAAGGTTCATTGTTTTTCTTTGAGGTTACCGTGTGACTTATAATTTTCTTCCCAAGTTTAGAAAAGTCCATCCTATCTTATAGCTCTCGACTTTCTTACCATTTAGAAGCTCTGTAACTACACTATTTTCCCTCTCTTTTTGGTTTGTAGTTGTTCTCATTTGCCAATTGATGTCTTTGGCTCTCTGTTTACAATCTTGTAAGAGTATTTTACTTTGGATACTTCCATAGCAGTGTTAGTTTCTGGGTTACATCATCTTGTATATTGATGGTTGGTGGTTGTTCTGGTTACCTAGTGCTGCTCTGACAAGAAATATACCACAAATGGGATGGCCGTAACAAACAGGAGTTTATTCTTACAATTTGGAGGCTTTAAATTCAAGTTCAAAGTGCCAGGTTCTAGGGGCTGGGTGAAAGCCCCTCAACCTTGGGGTCCAGCTCTGCCTCCTGCTCCTGGCCCACTGGAGCTAGAGGCGTTTCTTCACTCAGACAGCTGTTGGCTGCTGAGGCTGAGAAGCCCCAAGGTTGACGAGAAAAAAAGGCACAGTCCCAAAGTTACCAAACCACACAGCAGGCCATTAACTTAAGTCCATTTTAAGTCCCAAGGTCGGCAAAGCATAGGAGGCTGCTGAGCAACGACACGGCTACATGCAGGGTCCAAGCGTGCTAAAAGCTGAAGACCATTCTCAAAGCTTCTCCTTATATACAGGAAGCAGACTACTTACCCAAAGGCAGCTACTCAGCTGCTCCCAGTAGATTCCACCATGGAGTTGATTACCAGTCTCATCACGGGAAATACTACATCCAGCTGCCCAGCCACTCAACTAGGCCTTGCCAATTTGACATACAAACATAACCATCATAGTGGTTGTTTGCTGTTTTTGTTCTCTGTTCAAAAGCCGCTGTTTAGTGTATCTTGTAAGGTTGGTCTGGTTTTAACAAATTCCCTTAATTTCTGCTTATCTGCAAATCTCTTAATTTCACCCTTATATTTGAGGGACAATTTTGCCGAGTATATATTTCTTGGTTGGGAAATTTTCTCTTTTAGGGTTTTATATATATCATCCCATTGCCTTCTTGCCTGCATGGTTTCTGCTGAGAAATCAGAGCTTATTCTTATTGGTTGTCCTTTGTAAGTAACTTTTTGTTTTTCCTGTGCTGGCTTCAGGATTCTTTGTCTTCGGTTTTGATGAGTTTGATGATGATATGTCCTGGTGATTTTCTTTTGGGGTCTACCTTCTTTGGGGTTCACTGGACTTCTTGAATAGATATATTCTCATCTTTCATCATATCAGGGAAGTTCTCCCCCAAGAAATCTTGGACAATTTTCTCAGTGGTTTTATTTTTCTCTTCCTGTCCTGGAATTCCAGTGACACATAGGTTATTCCTTTTTATGGTATCGCACATGAACCTTAGGCTTTCTTCATTTTGTTTTGATCTTTTTTCTGATTGCTTTCCAAAGAAGTGTATTCAGGTATCTGTCTTCAATCTCATTAATTCTGTCTTCCATTGCATTAATTCTATTCCTTTGCCCTTTTAATGTGTTATCCATTTCTGAAAATTTAGTACTATCTTCTAGATTTCTATCTGTAGAGTTTGTATCATTTCTAATTTTTCATTTATTTTGTCATTTTGTTCTTGTAATTGCTTCCGAAATTGTTCTAGGGTTTTGTCTATGTTTTCCTTAATTTTTTTCAGTGTTTTCCTTCATTTGTCTCTCAATCCTTTGAAGGTACATAAATATAATTCTTTTGAATTCCTTTTCAGGGAGTTCCAATGCTGCTTCTTCCTGAAGGATATGTTCTGGGTCTGTATCCTGTTCCTTTGTTTCTACCATTTTATCTTGCTTCTTTGTGTGGACTGTGATGGTCTGTTGTCTCCAAGGCATTATGACATTGTCATATTTAGATCTCTGTTAACTGTTTGTGAAGACCAGTTAAGGGTGAGTAAGGCTCTTCTTCGTGGTCATTTATCATTGGTCAGTTGGTGGAGAAGGCAGTGTGGCTCTCACTCGGTAAGTGAAGCTGCAGGAGGTGCGGGTGTAGTTGTGTTGTATGGGCACTGTTGCTATCTCCTACTCAGACAAAAACAACAATTGAATAACCATCAAAAAAGTAAAAGCAAATGGACAAAAAATACACTGTGTAAACACATGAACAAACCAAACAAACAAACAACAAAAAACAAAAACTCCTACAATATCTGGGAAGAGGGCAATAAGACAAAAAATGTAGGGTAGGAGAATAATGAAAAAAATGTGAAAAATGCAAAAAGAAACACAAAGAATGGGGTTAGCTATGAGAAAGAGATAAATGGGAACAAGGAACAGGGAAGAGAGAAAAAGCTGAGAACTAGAACCTTTTCAGTCGTCAGCATCCAGAATTTCCTTGCGCTTCCTGGCAAGTGGAGCTTATTCGTTAAGTCCCTGGAATCTGGGAGAATGCTGTTGCTTTAAATATCCAAAATGGCCGAGCCACGTGTAAACATTCAAAATGGCTGTGTCCTCTGGACAGGCAAAAGTCCACAGCTCAGACCACCTTCCTCTTCGCTGCTTCTCCTTTTATTCACCAACCACCAGTGTAGTCCTCTGTGCAGCCCCTGGCTAGCAGGGCCAATTTTTAGGTTAATTTTTAGGTCTTAATACCACTTGGCAATATCTAATCTGTCTATGCCGTCAGGATCGCTGACAAAGTGTAGCTCCATATGTCTCTTTTGGTGTTTTCATGCAAGTTCTTCTACTAGTTGGAGTTTAGTCCATTTCTATGTCCTTCCCTTCAAGGCTCAGGGGTCCAGGATTATCTTCTGTATGTGTGTTAATTGGTTCCCCTTTTCTTTGTTGAAGAGGGTCTGTGCAGTCTGTCTGCCTATTCCATCATCCTGCCAGAACTCAGTTAATGTCTTTTGAGACAAAGGAGCAGAGCAGATATGGTAGAAAAGGTGTGCCAAGCCACTTGAAGACTGCTAAGAAGTTGAAACTTAAAGAGACAAGGACCTTCCCTCCAGAGCCCACAGAGAGAAAACATCTTCCCTTAGAGCTGGCAATCTGAATTTGGACTTCTAGCCTTCTAAACTCTTGAGAAAATAAATTTCTTTGTTAAAGCCATCCACTTGTGGTAGCTGTGTTACAGCAGCACTAGATAACTAAGACACTGGGCATTTAATGGTAAAACGGCTCCAGGACAGGGAGCAGAACATGATTCAAAGGGCAAGTGTAGTTAATGGAAGTGTTAAGCTGGATAATCCACAGAGAAAAAGAAAGGGAAGAAGGGATTTCAGATCTGGAGAAGAGAATCTGAGAGATTAGCATAAAGAGCCCCTTCAGAGAATAGAAGGGCTGTGTATGCACAGGGAGACAGCTCAGGGGCAGGGGTGCATGGATGGAAGGATACAGGGAAGATGTAACTATGCGGAGGAAGTGGGAGGGAAGCTGTTGCACTGTGGCAAATTGTACTCAATGTCATGAGACAAAGTGTATGTGAGCTGCTGTATGGAAAGTGAATTTGCTCTGTAAACTTTCACTCAAATCACAATTAAATAAATAAAATAACCCCTTCAGCCTTTTAGAGTTTGACTCAAAACTCCTTCCTTAAACACTCTGACAAAGCAAGTTCTAAAGATCATACTACCACCCTCAATAACTGTAGATTCAGACTATTCTGTGCAAATTTACCTTGCTTTGTGGCAGGGGTTAGCAAAGTTTTTCTGTAGAGGGTCAGATAGCAAACATATTAGGCTCTGTGGGCTCTAGAGTCTCTGTCTCAGCCACTCAACTATGTCCTTGTTACCTGAAAGTAGTTGCATACAATATACAAATGTTGTGCTTCAATAAAACGTTATTTATATAAGCAAGCAGTGGGCTGAATTTGGCCTGTGAGCCATAGTTATGGAACAGATATAATCCTGAATTGTTAAGACAACTCCAAATTTGAGAAATCTAATCAGATTGTCAATTGTATAAAAGAACTTATAGCCCATTTATTCACAAGAAATAAGTTTTGTAAAAAGAAAGACATTAAGGAAATAACCATCATGATTTATCTTTTAAGAGCTATTTAGATGGCTGTCATGTAGTAGTACTTGCCAATATGACTTTTATTTATATCTAATTGTTTTAGCATGGGTGTATCATCATTAAGCAAAAATTTCCAAAAAGTTCAACCTAAGTAGGTGTCACTAAGCAAATACCTGTCATCTGACCAAATAAACAGAAAGTGTCCATCCGAAGGAAAAGCCACTCTGGTGGTGAGGGGAATGATGGGCTAACCTGTGTATGGAGCGTGGAAGATGATACCCGTGTGGGCACAAACAAACTGTTCCAAGAGCTTCACGTTCTGTTGGGAAGAAGAAACAGGAGGAGGAAGGGAGAGCAGCAAGACCGTAAGAGACTAAGAGTACACGACTCCTCAACATGCACATGGACTACCTAACCCCTCTACATGTCTTGAAATACTACCCACGTTTTGTTCCATCAACTTGCTGAACCTGTTCTTGAAAACCCCAGCAATCTTTTTCCCTTTCTTGGCCTTTCAACCATTTCATAGGCACATCCCACATTCTGTCACTGAGTCATAGAGAATTCTCATCAGCAGGGGTAAGGCTGTAAAGCCTTTGGGGAAAAAAGTCAGGGATGGTCAAACTTGGAAATCCTTGAAATCACCCAGAAGATACACTATATATAATACTGTACGTGTATAAATGATTAATGTATAGTATATTGTATATAATGTATTGACTAAGAATAACTACAATTTTTATTACATAAAATGACTGCCAACCAGCATGATGCTCTTAGACAGAGATACCTGAGGAAAGTGCAGGTATACTTCCTTGTTCAATGGAATGGCAGGCATAATCACCTATAGTATGCAGTTTGTATTCTCTCTCCTTTGTTCTCTTTTATTACCAATAATATACAGTTCAATTGGGGAAGTAATCTATGTGACTCTTTTCTAACCTATGTGAGAAGGAGTCTAGAGGAGCCAGGTACTCCCATCAGGGGACTAACAACAGATGCCCTTCAACTTTCCTGAAGACCAGACAGTCTGCTTCTACTCCAGTACTTTTACTGCAAGCTCAGAGGAGCACTCTCCTAGTATCAGTTTTATACAATTTTCTAGTTCTTTAGAAAACAATGCCTATTCTTTTCAAAGTATTGAAAGCCTTTAGAAAAAATAGTCTAGTAATAATCTATGCCTTGCTTAATTCATATATCCACCTTCTAGCCCCAACTGTTATGAATTAAATTATGGCTTCTCCCTCCCCCACAAAATATGTTGTAAACCCTAACTTCCACGCCAGTGATTATAATCCCATTTGGGAAGGGGTTGTCTTTGTTATGTAAATGAGGCAGGATTAGTGTGAGGTGTATCCTGGATCAATCTCTTTTGAGATATAAAAAGAGATTAAACAAGTGAGCAGAGAGAGATGCCAAGACACACAGAGATCTTCAAGGAACCACGAAGCAGAAGCTGAAGAATCAAGGCCTTTCCTCTGGAGCCAATAGCGAAAGCCTTCCCCTAGAGGCAGCATTCTGAATTCTAGCCTCCCAAACTGTGAGAAAATAAATGTTTGTTAAAGCCATCAACTTGGGTTGTCTTTTGTAGTAGCACTAGATAACTAAGACACTAGTAAACAATGACATGGTAACAAAACAAAACAAAAAACCTCATAGAAAATTAGTTCAATATATGGTAATAATTGTGATGGATAAAAATGAACCTTTTGGGTATTGTTTTCTATTACAAATAGGCATTTCTCTTACCTACCAATTTACACTGTGAAGTTCATAGAAAAGGGATGAAACATTTTAGCACAATCCACACAAAGTAGAGGCAGAAAGGCTGGAGGAATGGAGGTGTTTATATCACCAGAAACAGAAAACTGGCTGCAAGGGTGCTGAGCTATGAAGAAGTGTGGGGCACCTATGGTAATCTCTTTAACATTACAAAAAACCAAACCCATTGCCATCAAGTCCATCCTGACTCATAGTGACCCTATAGGACAGGGAAGCGTAGAACTGTCCTACAGGGTTTCCAAGGCTGTGAATCTTTACAGAAGCAGACTGTCACATCTTCCTCTACGGACTGGCTAGTGGGTTTGAACTGCTGACCTTTTGATTAGCAGCTGAGTGCTTTAACCACTGTGCTAACGGGGCTCCTTTTAACGTTTCAAAGAGTCTCCAAATCCTTATCCTGAAAGAAAGATCTCTGGATTGTTCTTACCCTAAAATCAACGTGCAACTTGTGATCCCGGCAGATGGGGCAAGGGTTCCCAGCAACTTTATTCCCACGCTGTAGAGAGAGGAAATTGGCAGGTGAGGACATCCAAAGCCCAGTCAGAAAAAATGCTGCTGCCACTGCCACCATGGCCTCTACCCGCATTCCATGTCCCACTCACATGCCACCCTCAGAAACTCACAATACACATCTTTCGAGTTCGCTGAGAGGGCACGCCACCTTTGTGGTTGCGACGGTAGTCAGCCCAGACAGGGCGAGAACCATAGCGATTCTGGTATTCTGAAACAGGAATAGCACAAGTTATTGCTGGGTAGAAAAGGGGCGAGGTCTCTGTGTACTTATCTCAGACCCCACCTGATCCTCCCTTCCCCATTTAGAGATACCTTCTGAATCCAGATATTTCCAGGGTTCATCTTCATAAGGAGAAATGGGAGCTGAGGGCAAAGAATCTTCCTCAGGAGAGGTTTTGGTGCAAAGAGCCTGTAGGGAAACCTATGAAGGTGGGAAATATGAGAACATAAGTTCAAGGCCAGATTCTATTATTTTGCTTCCAACATTGTAGAAAAGAAGTGGATGCCCACTATGTTAACTCAATATAGTAGAAAAATACATGTTGTTGTTGTTATATTCCGCGAAGTCAGACCCAACTCATGGTGACCCCTCCTTGGGTTTCTGAGGTGGTATCACTATGGAAGTAGACTGCCCAACCTTCCTTCCAAGGAGTGGCTGGTGGGTTTGAACTGCCAGCCTTCTGGTTAGCAGTCAAATGCTTTAGGCACTATGCTACCAGAGCTCCTAAAATATACATGGAAAGTAGTATTTTTGTTGGGAATAAACTGGCACAACCAACAACTGATTTCCCTATCTCCAACTGGATCCTGACAGAAACTAATGTTAGAAGTAGGACAGGTACCTGGGAGGAAATCTGAGAAGATGCTCCAAAAACCTGACACATATAAGATATTCAACACTTGCTGGGAAACCAGTGGAGTCTATCGGAGGAAGAAGGAAGAGTAGAATGTTTAGGCTTTTGGAAGTAAGATGCCTGATGGGGGGATGCACAGGACAGGTGAATTCCCAACTCAATTCAACTCTGAGTCATTGAGTTGCCCAGCCTCATAAAAAGTTGAAGGTCAACATCCTATAGCCAAGAAGAGTCCTAACGCTAGCATTAAAACTACCAGGCCTGTTATTAATTCCATGGTGACACCCTTCTCTCCATTCTTCAGTTCCACTTAAGGGAGTGGACCTGGGCAAGCTTTTCTATCTGACCCTGCCCCACCAAGAACCTGCCCTGCCCTTCAAGAACCTCCACGGTGGTGAGTACGTGAGGTTGGGGGAAAAAAAAAAAAAAAAAAACTTCAATCCAAAAGCCTAAGTTAAACTTTCAGATGATTTAATGAGACAGGGTTGGGCACATATTCACCCAAGTTGTGAGGAGGTATCATAATTTTACTGGGGAAATGAAAGGGCTAGAAGAAGATAGGGTCCAAGGTCACGCCACCCATCACTGACACGTATGTAGGTGGTTGTGCAGAAAGGTCAGTTCCAACATCTAGCCATTGACGTGAAACGAAAATTTGGGAAGATGATCTCTAACCTTAGTAGTTTGCCTCGGCTTGGGATTGGAAAATGCGCCCAATATTGCAGTGGATGACAAAAGGAAAATGTTGCCTGGACCGCTAAGACACGAGCACATGGGAAAGTCTGCACCTCAACCTCCCAAATTTCCAGCAGTGGATTGAGGACCTAAAGAAAGTATAACCAAGTTAGGATTGTACAAAACGTGCTCCGAGGAGTTACCTGAACTCCGTAGGCACTTCTCAAGGTCGAAAAGCTAGGAAGCTGCCTTTGCAGCACGTTCAACACGGAGGCCGCCATCTTGACGTACGACCAACACAAAAATTCCCGGAAAGGCGAGTGCGCATACTCCAAGATCCTGACTAGTTAACGCCAAGGAGGAACCCGCAGTGCGGAAGCCGGCCCCGCGCTTGCGTGAGGACGGAAGCGTAAAAGGAGGGGCCACGAGGGAAGCTAATTTCAACTGCGTCACAGTCCATTTCGGCCTCAAAATTGCGCTTTCTCTAAACCAATCACTGCGACTTCTAGATCTTATACTTAGACCTTGCTTTTTAAGCAGTTTCGAAGGCGATTTTTGGCCAGAATCTTTTCAGTGCGCATGCGCCAAGTCAGTTCTACCAACCCAGGGTGAGAAATGTTCGGGAGGGGCGGAAGTGGTGGAAGCCGAGGAGGAAGGCGGTGCTAGGCTCTCCAGTCACGCGCTCGCGGGGGCAGCTAGAAGGAGGCGGAAGACAGAGCCAGGGGGAAGGGGCTGAGCGAAGGCCAAGGAAGGCTAGCCATTCAGCTGGCGAGTTGTCGTTCGGGTTGGCCAATGAGTTCACGCCTCGCGCACAATGTCTCGCGACAAGGGCGTTTCGCTAGCACGTTTGGGCGCGTTGGGCGGTGTCCCGGTATAAAAGACTCCGCCCGAGCGGGCAGCCGCCATTCTGAGGTCGTTTAAAGGTAAGTTTCGCATATTTGTTGGTTGGTGGGTAAAGTTTTGCGGAGAGCGTTATATTAGAGAATTGGAGGTAGCCGTGGGTTCAGTTAAAAGAAACAAGTTTTTCTAAAGCGGCTGCATTGGGGTTGGTACGTGGAGGTGTGTTTTGGGAAGACAAATATGATACTTCTGGGTGTTTTCAAAGCAACCCGTACTGATTACATCTTTCTCCTTTGTGTTCTTTCATCCCAGGTTTGAATTTTCTCGGAGAAAGACAGGCCGGCCACGAGGAAAAAAGAAACAAGCCGCAGCAACATCTAAGCCCTTGAAAGGATCCTGAGAGGGGGGAAAGGGAAAACAGCAGCCACCAGCCCAACCACTTGTGTCTTCTGCCCCCTCCCACCTATCTTGCCCCCCCCACCAGCCCACGCTGCTTGGGACTTGAAATCTGTGGCCGAAGGACTGTCACCACATAACTGCAAAAATAATCAACCACCCTCCCTTGCCAAACCCACCCAAATTCACTCATCCAGCGTTTAATTTTTTTTGAATCCACTCAGAATTTTTTCTACGGCCCCCCCCTCCCTAAATGGAGTTGGGTGGGGGGGAAGTGAATACTGAGTTGGCCTTTGTTTTTTAAGACTTTTTGATCCAATGAGGCCCCCCAAATGAGTTTTGGGTCCTGGTTGGTTGGTTTTTTCTCCAAAATTTTAATACCCTTCCCCCTGAGCCCGAGGTGCTGACGTCGCAAAAAAATTGGATAGTAAGTGTCGAATTTTCAAAAACCAGCCTTGCAACAAGAAATCAACGTTTCCCGTTGTGAAACCAAAAATAATGAGAGGAAGAAATGAGATCATAGAACAAATAGAGAACTGGAGAAGGACCAATCCGGTCACTTAATCTCCATTAAAAAGGGCCTTTGGGTCTAAAAACAGTCTTGTTTTCTCTCCCGTACCACCTACCTCTTCCCTGCCCAGCTGCAGGCAAGGAGAGGGTGGAGGGAGGGCCAGCAAGTGAGGATTTTGACGGTTAACCCTTGGTAATCCAGCCAATTTCCAGACTGCCTAAACCATAAGTGTATGCTTTTTATAAAGAGGAATGGCTACCTTCCTCTCTTCAACCGCAGTCTTCAAAAGGGTTAATGAGCTCACATACAAAAGATGGTGGATCTTGTGGCCCAAAAGTCCCACTTCTTTGTGTGTGAGACAAGCAGGGGCGCCTTTCAATTTGCCAGATTAATAAGCAATCTGTACATAAAGATTGCAGGGTAAGGAGATGGGCAGAAAAATAATAGCTGGCTATGACTTTTTAAATGATTGTTAAATCCTCTCAATTTTAATGTAATTTGCTTGGGATATATTTGTATGGTTAAAATAGGTGGCAATCTAGGAATAAAGATTGCAAGACACGTAAATTTAGGACAAAATATAATATTAGTGCCAATACATAACAATATAATAGTTGGGGAAAGTAAAAAATGTCTTGTAATTGTTGCAGTTTGCATAGGTTATTTAAAAGCAAATGATTAACATTTTAACTTGATATATTTTGAAAGGGGTGTACAGTTAAATAGAGGGTGGAAAGGTTGGGAAATGTGGAATTCAGGAGTATAATTTTAAAAGCCATTTAGTGCAATTGAATGCTAGCTTTCTAAAAGATTTGTGTCGTTAAAAGCAATTTTTTTCTTCCCTGCTTCAATATGGCGACTTTTCCTTGTCCTTTTGTCTCTTCCAAGCGGCGTTGCAGATTGTGTCTTGACCCATTTTTCTCCTGTCCTCCCACCTCAACCCTATTTGTTGAGAGGGGTCCAAGTCCTCCCCCTTTCTCTTTATAGGGAGGAAGGGGGTGGTCGGCGGTGGTAGGTTGAACCTCAGTTGCAAATTCAATTCTCCCAGAAAATTGTTCTTTTTAATACTACTTTAATTGTTTTTATTTTCACAACGCTCTTACTCAAAAAATAGGTCAAAGATTATTCAGCATGGAGAGCTGCTTTTTATTTTTCGCTTTTTTTTTTTTTTAATCGAACAGGGTATGTATAATGTAATTGTAGCTGCCGGCAAAACGGGAGTAGCTTTTTAGATTTGAGTTCTCTTCTCCATTACAAGATGGCGTCCCTGCTTCTTTGTTGTTTTTCTTCCCCTTTGCCATCCAGAGCTTAGGGCCGCCCTAGAAACTTGATCAAGGGGGAGGAGCAGCACTGAAAGGTGATGTAATCAGCTTTCTTCCTCCACTCCCCACCCTCTTGAAACTCCACCCCTCAGTAGATGCCTTCTGGACTCTGAGCAGGCTGCTGCTGGGGAGAAGACGAGAAGAAATTGTCCTTATTTTCTTTAGCTGTAATCTTTTATACCCTTTATCTTAAGGGGAAAAAAAAAAATTAGGTCTTGAAGCTGTCCGTTTCCTTGGTCAGCTGTAGTTTTTATTTAACGATCAGAACCCATTGCTTTTATGTTCACCTTTCACTCATCACAACTGCTTGGAAGTTTTGCCCACCTCAGTTGCCAGTCAAACTTCAACTGTACTTTAAGACTTGGAGGCTCTTGGGAGAGTGTGTGTGATTGTGTGTGTTTGTGTGTTTGGGTATACTGGGAAAAGACATAAGGGCTGGAGAAAGACTGACTTGAGTAGACAGATAGGGCCTGATGACTCCAGAATGTGCCCTTTCTGCTCAGGAACCAGTCCTTGGCCCTCCTGCATTTGATCGTTTTGTGGAATGAGAATATGAGGGAGAGTGGGTACTTAGGACTTTCTTCTAAATCACCTTTATTCCCACCTCTCAGTCTGGGGGGTAAGCTCTTTGTGTTCAGTGCTGTATCACGTTCTCCAGTTGCTTAGCTCCTCTACATTGGTACTAGGATGAGAAGTGAATCTTTAGGAAAAGAGGCGGCAGTTGTAAACTCAAGGCAGGGGGAATCAAGCTACGGTTTCTGGTAAGCGAAACGTTTCTGGTATTACATTTCACAATCTTCATTTCTTTTTAACAAGGAGCCACTTTTTTTTTTTTTATTTTTTCTCCCTTTCTAAAAAAAATTCCTTAAACATTGATGACAAATAATATCCTCTCCATTTTAATTCCTGTAGCAGTTGGTGCATGTTCAAAAATCATGCCCTATCTGAAGGTGGTAGTCGGTGTCCTATCCCTTTCTTTCTTCCTCACTTTTTCAAAGTCACAAATCTTTCTCAGAATCTCCAAATAATTTTTATTTTATTAAATACCTGCATTGAGAGATGGAAATTCTAGGCAGAACTGGAAGGCCATTTTGTACAACTGTCCTGAGGAGACTTGGGCTGATTTTCTATTTGGGAGCAACTCTTCCACATGTCTATTGACCACAAGGTTTTTTTTTTTTTTTTCTTTTAAGCAGTTTGCCATGTGTTTCTGCAACTTCCCTTCCTTGGGAGCTGAACAGTCCACCCACTGTGGTTCCTGTTCTCTAGTGAGCAGGGGATTAATAAAGATGATCTTCCTTAATATGGGAGATGGGAAACAAGAAGGTCTACTAGGGAAATCAGATCCATCTAGAGCATTTGGAGAAGCTGATCCCTGTAGTTGTGTTCAGAGTTCTAGTCTGGAATCCTTCCTTTCCTATGAGAAGGGGAGGGAGTGACTTTGGATTCCTTATTGAAAGACATAAATAGGGAGGTCATGTACCAGGTTTACAAAATGACTGATGAGGACTTACTACTTAGAAGAGAGGTATGACCTTGTGAATTGACTGAGACATAATTCAGTCACTACTGAGGCATACTAGGATATGCGAAGGAATATAAGGGGCTGATTACAAAGCATTTTCATTTCCAGAAGTACCAAGACCCCTCTTAGAGCAAGGCAAGATTCCTTTCCCACCTTTTTTTTTTCTTAGAAGATAGTTGTGATCTGTTTTTCAAGGACTCTGACTTGCATAGAATATTTCTCCTAGACCAATTTCGCTGATGATTTCACGCCATTTAATTGTAATAACCCTCAAAAGCCATTCTGGAGGCTGAAATCAGTATCACTTTCTGGACTTTTTAATCTTTGCTGAGAACTGTAGGAAATTCCCCAGTGCCTCTGACAGTTGTGCATATCTGCTTGCATAAGGAAAGCTCAGCTCAGGACAAGGTGAAAAAAAGGTCAGGGGGTTGCCTCTTCCCCCCCTGCCATCTGTATGGTCTGCCTTCAAGAAAATTAGCAGCACACTAAAAACATGTCTTGGATTATTTTTGTTTTTGGAAGACTGCCTCAAAGCTATCATTCTAGGCTCTAGGTCATGAGTATATAATGTGTGACACTTGGTCACTGCCCCTGCCTTCTCTGGTCAAGTCTATGCATTTCTTTACTCAAAGGCCTGTGTCAGGAATGTTAGGCTGTCATTCCTTTCCATTTGAATGTCTTGAAGATGCATTCTTTTAAAATGTACTGACTTAGTAAGGAAACAATTGTAAAATGCTTAGTGGGGGTGTGAGTCCTTAATATTAAAAGGATGAAAACTAATCTACTTGGAAGAAAGCCCACTTAACATTTTATTACATGATTGATGCTCATGAGATAAAATTCATTTAATTTTCAAAATACGAATAATAATGCAAAATGAATCTTTAACATCTCTTCTGCATTGTCTTCTAGCTTCCCTTGACGATATGTCTTTTGTTCTTGCTTGTTTATTTGAATAGGAATTAAAAACTTGTTCCTGGGTCCCATTTCCAACAGCAAAAATGACACAGAATTTACCTTTGTGGTCATTGGTCCTTTTTTTCCTCTGAAAATGGCTCTTTTCTCTCATGTCCCACCCACTTAAGAATATTTGAGCTCAGGTAACATGTTTTTTAAAGTCCTGAAGGAAATAGGGGTGGCAGGCCTATTTGCTTACTTGGTAGCTAGATGTACAAAAGAGAGAGTTCTCCAGTTACATACATTCAGCTCTGGATTTGAATTAGCAGGGTCAGCTGTTGAGGGGTGACCGGTTTGATCTAGTTTGATTCAAGGCTTTTTGTCAAATTGCATATATTTTGTTGTGGAGCTTAATGGTATATAATTCTTTTTTCTTGGTTGGTAGATATATATAGTGTTGTTTTGGATCTGTTCATTGCTTTTCCAGTCTCCAGCAGATGGGCTATCTGTTTATATATCCATTTATAGATCTGTATGTCTGTAGTTTCTATATATCATTTTATAGTATCAACTACATGGGAAATTTTTTCTTTATCCCTGTTTCTGTCTCTATGTATAAGAATCACATACTTAATGGATTTGGCCCATGGGATTCTAATTTGATCCTTACTCTACTTGAATTTTTCCTCTGGCCTCAGGTTCTGCTTGTCCTCATGGAGTTTTCAGGGCAGTGGCAACAGCAACACAGGCAACTCAGATTTGCTTACCTCCCAGCATTTCTAGGCTCATTACCTTTTCTCCCTATGTTCATACCTGCAGGTTGTGATCTCAAGAAACAAGTCTGTACCACCACCCTATCTTTCAAGGCTGCCTCTCCCTGCTTTGGCCTCTCTTTCTGACTGGGCTGTTAGGATCTACACATTTATTCTGTTGGGAGTATTAAGAGGTTGAAGTTGTTTTACTTGTTTTTCTATTTTTGGCTGGTCATAGAGCAGATAGAACTAATTCGCAGTATTTTATAAGGAACCTTTTTTTTTTTTGCACAAAATGTAACAATTTTTGTAAAATCAAAAACACTGATTTCTTCCACCACTCTGCTGCGGTTGTATGTGCTATCTCTGTATTAAATTAAGTGTTTTCTTGTCTCCATCCTCCCTAGTGTTAGCCTTGCTTCCCAAATGCAGATCTTACTGAGGTGACATTCTTTTTGCTTTTTGGAAGCCAGTGTAGGAGCAGTGTAGATTCCAGTCAGAACCACATTTATCCTGAATTAACCTGTGGAACTGTGTACTGGCCTAGAAATAACTTCACGTTTCTTTGTCCCACTATATTAATTTAGATTTTAGTTAACTCCTTTTCCAACCTAGTCAAAAGGGGCTACTTAAAATTCAATGGCATTTTTCCTTTAGCTTTATGTGTTCTGTTCTTTCTGGTTTCAGACTTTTCCTACAGATCTTGGAAGGTAGTGTAAGTTTTGAGGGGAATAGGTCAGATTCTGTCTTTGCTTTGAAAACCAGAAATCAAGCTTGCTCTTAATTTTGAAACAATACACATTTGTGCAGTGTTTGGCTAATGAGTTATAGCCTATTCAAGGCTTAAGTGGACTGTTTGATTTCCTTTGCATCCATCTGTCTCCATTTCTGGAAGTTGCCCCCCACTCTCCTGGGTGAAGGGTCTGTTTTCAGGTTTTGTTTTCTTAGTACCGCTTCAGTTGATTGTGCACTGATGCAAGCAGAACATATCCTGCCACTTCTGGTGATTATGACTCTTAATGGGCCAAGCTCAAAAACAATGGCTCTTAGAAAACATTTAGCCGAAGTACCCAGATTGGCCTAGTTCTTCTCAAGCCTTTTTTGTTTCTGCTTTTTTCAAGCCAGCCACATTTATCAATATCTGAAGAGAGAGATCCTTAAAATAAGCCTTGGAGAGTTTAGCATCTTCTTATGTGAACTTGAATATTAGCTTTTTCATACAATCTAGTGAAATTCAGCCATCCTAGGAAGAATATAGCTGAAAGGGCAAAGCAGGAAGCTGTGCTGTTCCAGTCTAATATAATTGTCTGCCCATTCAATATTAATCCCATGCTTAACGTACCAGGGCTTTTTCTCAGTAGTGGGCAGTGTTGATGTTATCTAGAACATGGTGAGGTTATATGAGTATATATTGAATAATTGTTATATTTAGTCAAATATAGAAATGAGATTTACTAGCATAATGGGATTGTTCTTACCAGCCATTTATTTTGTGGTGTTTGTTTTGTCATCTCATCTTAGAAACCACGATCATGGGTTCAGGTCCCATAGACCCCAAAGAGCTTCTCAAGGGCCTGGATAGCTTCCTTAACCGGGATGGGGAAGTCAAGAGTGCGGATGGGATTTCCAAGATCTTCAGGTGAGTCTATGCCTTTCTTGGGATTTATTATAGGTAGAGGATATGGCTCCATTTAAGGCAAACAGGAATGAGTCTTTGAGAGGAACACAAAGTCAATGGAATTGGATTAAAATCCAGTGCTTTTCGGAGAAGTATTAGGAAAAGACAATCTCTTGATCTCTGGCCTCAATAAAAGCTGGAGATTTAGATGTCCACAGTCCCTAGACAGTCACATTTTAGAACAACAGCAGGGGAATCAAATGACAGGATTCTTGGTTCTGTTTTGGGTCATGTTCCAAATACCCAAAATGTCTTTTTTTCTTTAAGGATCCTCAAGTTTCCCATCAAGGAAAAGCAAATGCCCAAGCCAGTCTTGAACAGACCACTAAGGGATGGTTGTTGAGGGCTAGGACTCTTCATCTGGAAGCAGGATCAGATGTGTCCTGTGTGTTAGGGAGGCAGTGATGCTCACTCTGCAGATCAGAGATGTCAGAGTCTCCAGTTTTCTTTCATCATCCCATGTTTTTTCATGTCACTTTGAATCCATCCTACCATCCTTGAGGCCTGTGTGACCCTCCTACTCTGGAGCAAAGTCCCAGGTCATCAGGGATCTCTAGGGGCACCCACATACAACTCTCCTGTTAAAAGAAGAGGCTCACTCTGGCTACTCTATTTCTAACCTTAATTCATCTCTTACAGTCTGATGAAAGAAGCTCGAAAAATGGTGAGTCGATGCACTTACTTGAACATTCTCCTGCAGACCCGTTCACCAGAAATATTGGTCAAGTAAGTAGGGCTCTGGATTGCTGGGGTGGGAAGATAGAAGGCAGGGGGATGTGAGGCATGGATTGTTGATGGGGGACTAGGAGTATAGGATGTGGTACTTCTAAAATTCAGGGACGAGAGTTACAGATTTTCCTCCTATTTGCCTATAGGTTTATTGATGTTGGTGGCTACAAGCTTCTTAACAATTGGCTGACATATTCAAAGACAACCAACAACATTCCCCTCTTACAACAAATTCTACTGACTCTGCAGCACCTACCACTTACTGTGGACCATCTCAAGCAGGTACCTTTATTCTTCCATAATGCTGGTTCTTCCTTTTTTGTTTAGCCTGACAGATGAGAAACACACTGGCTCTGATGTGGCTGTATTTTTTGGCCTTTTGAAGTAGAATGCTAGAAAAATGAATCTGGAATCAGAAGACTTGGTTCAAATTGATCTCATTTAATGTACAAAAAACAATTTGGTTTGGGGCATTTCATATATCTGAGCCTCAGTTTTCTATAAAGTGGGAATAATTATAACTATGTAACTGGGTTTAAGTAAGGTTTTATAAGAAGTAAAGTAGCATATGAGAGTTAGTTGCTATTAAGGAACTATTTGGAGGTAATGAGTTTGTGGGGGTAGATCGTTTTGAGTGGGCTTACCTTTCTCCTGAAGTTTACCTTTTTTCTGCTCCCTATCCTAGAACAACACAGCCAAGCTGGTGAAGCAACTGAGCAAGTCAAGTGAGGATGAAGGTAGGGTGGCAGCTTTTGGCCTCTGTTGTGGGCTTTTCCCCATCACTTTCCCACATTGACGTTTTCTCTTCTATTCTAGGATTGTCCCTTCACTTCTTCCTTCCTCCTTCTGCTTTGCCTTGGTTTTCTCTCTTAAAAATTTAGTCTTTCTATTTAAAAATTCTAGCAACAAACATTCTCACAGGGCACAGGCAAAATCCTAACTCTTTTGAGTATATTATTAAGGCTCTGATAACACGCAGGGTTTTGGAACTCCTGGCAAAGGCCATATGTTCTGGCTTGGAGACAAAGTCTGGCTCCAGAAAGTCACCACCTTTCGTAAAGATTAGGAGTTTCTTTAATCTGTACCCAGTGCATAAACTAGAAGCATAAGATACTACTCATCCTACCAAGTCAGCAGTAATGTATCAGAATCCTATGTACAAAATACAGGATTGTTCTTTGAATAAAGGGAATTATTTTCTAGGTCCTTTTGGTAAAAGGCTTTGGCCTGTTTGGTATGGAGGGACCATTCAACCCTGGGTAAGCCTGTCTAAAGTTCCTCTGGCTGTGGAAGGAAGCACTGGGAACACTCTTCCGAGATAAAGAATCCCAATTTTGTTTTAATTCACAGTATTGTCCGAGTGGAAAAACAATCCCTTCCTTCCCATTCTTTCAGTTGTGCTAATTCAGTTCTCAGTACATAGGTCCATTTGGTTTTGAGAAACTGAGAAGTTTGCTATTTTTGTGGTTTCTCAGAATATCTTTAATAATTTGTACTGCAACATATAGCAGAGAGGAGTCCGTGAAATCATTGCCTAGCCTTTGTTTTTTTACAGTCTGATAGATTGTTACCAATTTCCAACTGACTGAGTAGTGTTGCCTTCTTTCAGTAAGAATTTATTATTCCGTAATTATTTAAATTTTGAAAATTTGTACATTCCTTGTTCAACTATATGTTAAATGTTACTGAACCAGAGTATCAAGTAGTCCAAAAAGGTCTTAGGCTAGTCCTTGCGATGCCTTGAGGTTCATGTTGCCTTAGATATGGAAATTGCCAGTTGGACTATTTTGGAAAAGTTAAGTTATAATGTTCTACCACAATTTTATTATTAAATAGGTCTTTAAGCGGAAATGTTGACAAGGAGAGAGGTGCCGTAGTTAAGAGGTGTTACCTACCAAGAACAAGAGGAAAGAAATCTAAAGGCGTTTTTTTCATATATTTAGAAACAAATTCTACTACTCTCTATCTTTAAACTCGCTGACCATCTTGTTTCTCTAAATAAACTCTGCTTCTCCATCTCTAAATTGGTCTGTTTTAAAGCTCTCTTTTCTCCTTCACTACAGTCACTTGATCTTTTTTAAGCCCTTATCACTAGCAGCATTCTTGGTAAAAAGGTTGCATAGAAAGTAATTTCTAATATTGACCTGAATCTGCTTCTTTGAAACTTTGGCATTAAGACAAAATGTCCTAATCCTTTAGGACAACACAGAAAAAGTTGCTTTTTGTACCTTGTAGCACTTCACATGTTTGTTGTCATTTCTTCCTCTGCCTGCCTTTACTCTGATTTTAGTTTCTGTCTTTTAACTTTCACTGTTGATCTTCCACTCTGGTTTTATGACCTTAATCTCTCCTTCAGTTTCCCTGTCTCCATATTGACATTAAATATCTTCAGGCAGTTATCACAGTTACTTAAGATAATATGTAAGGCAACTAGTATAGTTCTTAGTGCACAGTCTATAATCATTATTAGTTTTTTTCACTTCCCAGTGTTGTGAAAACATCAGAAATAAACATTGTATGAGTAGAAGACATCTCTGTGATTCATTGTTCTGTTTTTAGAGTTTGGTTTTTAAGCCTATCTTAGTTTAAAGTTTTTCACAGTACATTTTCAAAGATCCCTGTTTCTGTTACTGAAAGAATAACATTTTCATTTATTCAGGCATTTCCCTTTTCTCTCACCTACAGAGCTCCGGAAATTGGCCTCAGTCCTTGTCAGCGACTGGATGGCTGTCATCCGTTCTCAGAGTAGTACCCAGCCTGCTGGTAAGCACCTTCATCCTTGATCCCTTATATTTCTGTCTTTTCCCCCGGGATGTGACCTCCAGGTGCCTCCAGGCTCCTTCACTTCTGACTGACAGTCTTCATATAAGTAAAAGTCTTTTCTACTTTGTTTTGTTTTGTTTTGTTTTGCAACAGAAAAAGATAAGAAGAAACGTAAAGAAGAGGGAAAGAGTCGAACTGCTCCTCCTGAGCGACCTTTGACCGAGGTGAAGACTGAGACCCGGACTGAGGAGGCCCCAGAGAAGAAGAAGGAGAAGCCCAAGTCTCTTCGAACAACAGCCCCCAGTCATGCCAAGTTCCGTTCCACTGGTAAGGCTGTTGGTTGATCTCTGTGGACATACGCGCACCCAAAGATTTGTGGTGAGATAGTTTGCTTTGTGATTTGTTAAACTTGTAGAAGAGGGAAGACTAGTGGGAAAAGCTTTGTGGGAAAGGTAGGTGATATACAAGTTAGTTGAAGACTTGGGTATGGGTCCAGAGAGGAGAAGTCAGGGAGGTAGGGGGATGAGTTCAGCTGCCTTATACCATGTTTCTGCTTCTAGGACTAGAGCTGGAGACACCATCTTTGGTGCCTGTGAAGAAGAATGCCAATGCAGTGGTAGTTTCTGACAAGTACAACCTAAAACCTATCCCTCTTAAGCGGCAGAGGTATGGACTGTGTTTCAGAATGGGGTGGATCTGTGAACCTGGGGGTGGGTGGGTAGAAGGTGTGAGTCAGAATTCTAATTGGTGGTGGTGCTGATCTCTCTCTTCCACAGCACCACAGCTGCTCCAGGAGATGGTGTCCCCCCTGCAGAGAAGAAATACAAGCCACTCAACACAACACCCAATGCCACCAAAGAGATCAAAGTGAAGATCATCCCGCCACAACGTGAGTCTAAAGTACTTTGAGAGCAAACTCTTTTCATAGGAGTGAATGTCCTGGGAGTAGGGAAGTTTTTTTGTTTTCTTTCCCTCTTTTTAATTTTTTTTTCTATGGGAATTTTCATTGCCCTCTAATGTTTGTAGTTCTTTAACTTCTCTTTCTTAGTTACTTAGAAATAATTTCGGAAACTAAGCAGGGAGACATACCATTCAGTGATTTATTAGGGAGCATTCACAGCTAAGCAGGATTTTCGATCATGCACTCAGGTGCTCACATCATTGATTATCTGAGCTCTAATTCTTACCTAGGAGCTCTGGTAGCATAGTGCCTAAGACACTTGACTGCTAACCAGAAGCTGGGGGTTCAAACCCACCAGCCACTTCTTGGAAGGAACATGGGGCAATCTACTTCTGTAGTGATACTGCCTCGGAAACCCAAGGAGGGGTCGCTATGAGTCGGGTCTGACTCCACGGCACTTAACAACAAACAACAACAATTCTTACCCAGAGCGTGGCTGCACAGTGACTGCCGAAAGAAAGACATTATAATAACAAGAACTTCTTATGTGAATTCTCCTGCATTTGTATCCTGGCCACCTTAAGGTTTTTTCTTAACTTGAGGCAAAGTCTCCAATAGCCCATGTTCTGCCCAACGTTTGTCCATGGGAATAAGATGGTGAAGGAGGTCTTAATGAGTCCATTTTATGATTTTTCCTTTTTCAGCTATGGAGGGCCTGGGCTTTCTGGATGCTCTCAATTCGGCCCCTGTTCCAGGCATCAAAATTAAGAAGAAGAAGAAAGTGCTGTCACCTACAGCTTCTAAGGTATGGGGTTTGGGAAGTGGGTCCTAGGACAGAGAGTTAGAAATAAAGTAGAAGGAAGGACACAGCAGCTAGGAATGGTTGGAGGAGACAACAGGAAAAAAATTAGCCCAGCTGTAGACTGGTAGAATGGGACAGTATTAGAGACAGAATATTCCTTTGTAGAAACCATTGGGGGATCTTTCCTAGGACCCCGGACTTACTGCCTTGCCTGGACCATCCTGTCAGCAGCTCATTAACTTCTTTTTCTTTCACCATAGCCAAGCCCCTTTGAAGGGAAAACAAGCACAGAACCAAGCACAGCCAAACCTTCTTCTCCAGAACCGGTCCCTCCTTCTGAGGCCATGGACACAGAGCGTCCAGGCACTCCAGTACCTCCTGTTGAAGTCCCAGAGCTCATGGATACAGGTGAGTCTAGAAACTGGTTCAGGTTTAAGGCTTGCTGAAAGGAAGGGTCTGTACCTGAAATGCTTTTTGCTTACAGCCTCTTTGGAGTCAGGGGCTCTGGATGCAAAGCCAGTGGAGAGTCCTGGAGATCCTAGCCAACTGACCCGTAAAGGCAGGAAGAGGAAAACTGTGACATGGCCTGAGGAGGGCAAACTGAGGGAATACTTCTATTTTGAACTGGATGAAACTGAACGAGGTAAGAGGTCATGTTTCTTACAATAGATGGGCATAGGGAAATTTGAAAAGGATTGAGACTAGGTGGTTCTTACTTTTCCCTTTTGCTTTTTTCCCCCCTGCTAATAGTAAATGTGAATAAGATCAAAGATTTTGGTGAGGCAGCTAAGAGAGAGATACTGTCAGATCGACATGCGTTTGAGACAGCCCGGCGTCTGAGCCATGACAACATGGAGGAGAAGGTGCCCTGGGTTTGTCCCCGGCCCCTGGTTCTGCCCTCACCACTTGTCACCCCTGGAAGCAACAGCCAGGAGCGGTACATCCAGGCTGAGCGGGAGAAGGGGATCCTTCAGGAGCTCTTCCTGAACAAAGAGAGGTGAGCAGAATAGGGTTCCTGCTAGGGAATGCAGAGTGCTTGTAATCCTATCCTGACGGGAAGGAACATGACCTGGGATGATTGAGAAGTGGGGGGACGTTAAAAAGTATCTTGAGGTCTGGAGTAAGTAATTTGACTCTCATTCTTGTTTCTTCCTTCACCTGTGGTACTCCTTAACAGTCCTCACGAGCCTGATCCTGAGCCCTACGAGCCCATACCTCCTAAACTCATACCTCTTGATGAGGTGAGTGAGTCAGTGGTGGTGGTAGTATGGAAGTGGTGGTGGTTACTCATTTTAACATGCCTTTCATGTGAGAATGTTTCCCCATTTTTTTAATTAGTCTTGATTTCCCTTCTTTCAGGAGTGTTCCATGGATGAGACCCCATATGTTGAGACCCTGGAGCCTGGGGGCTCAGGTGGTTCACCTGACGGGACAGGTGGCTCCAAGTTACCTCCTGTTCTGGCCAATCTCATGGGGAGCATGGGTGCAGGGAAGAGCCCCCAGGGCCCTGGAGGAGGAGGCATCAATGTCCAGGAGATCCTTACCTCCATCATGGTATGAGCCCTTCTTTCCCTTTTCTATTTTCTATGAAGCTTAACTGACTGTTCTCTCCCTTTTCTCTACCCCAGTTCTCCTTGTTTTTCCATTTACTGCAGCCTCCTATTTTGGCTCTCCTTTTCTCTACCTGTTTTACCCTTGCTGTCTGTTGACTTTGCCACTTACATCCTCACAGGGTAGCCCAAACAGTCATCCCTCAGAAGAACTGCTGAAACAACCAGACTATTCAGACAAGATCAAACAAATGCTGGGTAATCATCAGGGCTTGGGGAAGAACCTGCAGTGGAATTGGGGGAAGCAGGGTTTCATAGACCCTGAAGAGCAGGGTATTGCCACTAAGCAAGTAATAGGAGGGGAAGACTGGGCATTGCTCTCTAGGTTGGTCTGAGAACGTTGATTGGGGTTCCTCAGGGCATTAGCACATCTAAATAAGAAGCTATGCCATTCTGGAATGCTCTTGTTGACAGTTGTACTCCCTTTTTCCTTGCAGTGCCTCATGGACTCCTAGGCCCTGGTCCAATAGCCAATGGTTTCCCACCTGGAGGCCCTGGGGGCCCCAAGGGCATGCAGCACTTCCCCCCTGGCCCGGGGGGACCTATGCCAGGTAGGTGATGAGTGAGAGGTTGGAGTGAGCTAGCCTGCTTTATTTAGTTCTGGTAATAGCGTGGAGTTGACAAAAAGATAGAGGTGATTTAGGTCGGGTTGGGGCATGGGGGTTCCTGAGTGTAACAGGTAACTGATATTGTCTTTTTTTTTTTTTTTTCTCTAAAAATAGGTCCACATGGAGGCCCTGGGGGTCCTGGGGGACCAGTGGGTCCACGTCTCTTGGGTCCCCCACCCCCTCCCCGTGGAGGTGATCCCTTCTGGGATGGCCCAGGTGACCCCATGAGGGGTGGCCCAATGAGGGCAGGCCCAGGACCTGGTCCTGGTCCATACCATCGAGGACGTGGTGGCCGAGGAGGAAATGAACCACCTCCTCCTCCATTTCGTGGGGCCAGAGGAGGTCGCTCTGGAGGAGGACCCCCAAATGGACGAGGGGGTCCTGGTGGGGGCATGGTTGGAGGTGGAGGTCATCGTCCCCATGAAGGCCCTGGTGGGGGCATGGGCAGCAGCAGTGGACATCGCCCCCACGAAGGCCCTGGCGGAGGAATGGGTGGAGGCAGTGGACATCGCCCCCATGAAGGCCCTGGTGGAGGAATGGGTGCTGGTGGTGGACATCGCCCTCATGAAGGCCCTGGTGGAAACATGGGTGGAAGTGGTGGACATCGTCCCCATGAAGGTCCTGGACATGGGGGGCCCCACGGACACCGGCCCCATGATGTTCCTGGTCACCGAGGCCATGACCACCGAGGACCACCACCGCATGAGCACCGTGGCCATGATGGCCCTGGCCATGGGGGAGGGGGCCACCGAGGGCACGATGGAGGCCACAGCCATGGAGGAGGTGAGGATGCTCCCACCCCCTGTCTGCTTTTGGTGCACCATATATTTCCTGGGAAATGGGGGAGAGTCCATATTCTGGGTTTGCCAGATTGAACGTGGGGTCTGCCTCCTTTTTGGTTTCCCAACATGCAAGGCAATTCTGTCCCCCAAATTCCCAAGACACTATCTCTGACCCATTTCTCAGTATCCCATGGACTGGGAGGTTGAATGTGGCATTAACCTCTTCCTTTGCTATCTAACCAATCTGCCTTCATTCCCACAGACATGTCAAACCGCCCTGTTTGCCGACATTTCATGATGAAGGGCAACTGCCGCTATGAGAACAACTGTGCCTTCTACCACCCTGGTGTCAACGGGCCTCCCTTGCCCTAGGAACCACCTGCCCACATGACCCCCTTGGACTGCAGCCTTGCTCCTTCCACCTTGTTATGGCTTCTGTGAGGCCCATTTCCCCCTTTCCCCAGCTGATGAGGAGCCGGCCCCCTCAGTTCCCACCTGCTTGGGATCCTGGGGGTTTTCTGATCACTGGTGCACATTGATGTACATATTTTCCTCCAATCTGGGGAGGAGAGAGACTGGACACATTCTGTACCCCTGGACTGCTGAAGAGGAGACCCAGTTGACTTCATTTTTGAGGCGATTCACCCTATACCCCAAATCCCTTTCCAGTATTACCCTTTATGCCTAAAAACCTAAAGCTGGTTATCCTGGAGAACACCTCTGCTCTCCTATTGCGGATCCCCCACATGCACACAGGACTCTTGATGTGGGATCCTCTGCACTTAGGAAATTACCCCAACCAAGTTCATTACTTCTCATGGGTTGTGGGGGTGGTACGGGCTATTATCTGTCCCACTGCACTGAGAGGGCTCAATCAGGCTGGATTTGAGTTCTGGAACATATCATCCCCACTCCTTCCCCAACATGGACTTTACATTTGAAGTCCTTTTTCAAGACTTCACAACCACCTATGAACAGTCCACATTGTGGGTCTGCAAGGCTCAGTGATGGCAAATTCACTTCAGTATCCAGTGAAGGTTTCAGCTGGCATAGGTGAAGGCCATGGTGATGATTGGCCTTTGCCCACAGCTCACTCTGGAGACTCAAATCAGTGAGACCAACTTTTCATCAACTTGAGCCCATGCACTGGGCCTGATCTCACACTACATGCACTGCCTCTGGGAGCCAGCTAGCTTTCCTGCCTCCTTCCCTGAACGATGTCAGCGTGAGGCTTCCAGCTCCCTTACCCTGTTAGCCACTGGAATCCCCACCAAGCACTGCCCTGGGTGGATTCGAGATGAGCTTGCCCTTTCCCAGCCCTCTCCTTCACCTGTCTCGGCATCAGTTGTTTTCTATGAAAACAGTGGATTGGTTGGGTTTTGTGCAGGGTCTTGGGTTAGAGCCACAATGGATTTGAGGATGAGTATTTTCTTTTTCTTTTGGTTTTGTATATTTTGTACATTAATAATAAACAGTGGAAAGAGACGCAGCTTATTTAACCCCTGGTGTGTCTGGACTGTTCAAAAAGAAAAAGCCTGGCTGGTATCAGCTATTTTAGTGTTGATGAACCTTTGTGCAGTGTCAATTGTTTAAATGGAGTGAATACTTAACTCTGTTGAGACCGAAAGGTTGGTGGTTCGGACCCCCTAAGTGGCTGTGCAGTAGAAAGACCTAGACCTAGTGATTGCTTCCATAAAGATTACAGCCAAGAAAACTCTGTAGAGCAGTTCTACTCAATATATGGGATTGCTATGAGTGGCAATCTCAACAGCACATAGCAGCAGTTCTAGAAATTGCAGAGTTGGTATTGAGTACTGAAGGAATGCTTTGAAAAATATAGAATGCTTAATACAGGATGAAGGATAGATCCTCTGGGTCAGGATTTTTTGAGCAGTGGAGTATTCAAGAGCACAGAGCTCTTTGCTGTTTGTTGGAGCTGCAGACTTGGTGTTAGCATAGCAACAATAGGTGAGCATAACATCCCTGTGAATTTAGAGGAGTCATTTGAGGGGCTGAAGGAGGAAAACCCAAGAGCAGTCTGGGGAAAGAAGGAAACACTGCTTTTTGGGTTTCAGTGGAGAATGTGAGAGGCAAGAAAAGCTGAACAGTGTCAACTGCTTTTCCCCAAAATGTGGTTGTAGAGAGGAAAACAGGGCTGCTGCTAGATGTACCAAAATGTTGGTAATCGTTTTATAAGCAATATTCATATATATACACAAATATATATCTACATATTTATATATATACACACATATACATTAGTGAACTGAAAACGTTATGCAGAGTGTAACATACATGTATTTTAATAAAGGAATTTAAAAAGCACTTTATAAATAATTACACATCCATCCTTTATTTTTAATCATAGGTAAGTTGAGGGCCCAGTTAATATGATTCCTGGTGACACAAGAAGTTTTGGAGACCAGAACATGGAGGGATAGGACTAATTTTAAATAGGAAGTTCTGCTATTCTTGGAACCAGAGATTAGTAGTGCATTTTCTGGGGTGGTGAATATTTTACACAACAAAGAAACATATTACATTTTTACATGGGAGAGGAGGTGCAGAAAGGATGGGAATGTTGGGGTATGTAGTTGGAGAACAGTGATTTTTTTTTTGCGTGCATCAGAATCACCTGGAGGACTTGTTAATAGGCAGAACTGGGGTGGTATCCAGCAGAGTTTGATTCAGCAAGTCTGGGGTGGGTTCCCAGATCATGCATTTCTAAAAAGTTCCCAGGTTTTGGTAATGATGCTGGTCCAGAAACCACTTTGAAAAGAACCATTGCTGTGGAACCCGTCTTCGCTGTTACCTTCCAGCACTGGCCACATGAGGGCAACAACTTCTCACTTTCACAGGCCTAATTTATATTTACATTTAGTCAGGCCAATGGGGCCAAGTTCAACTTTGCCAAGAGTTGCAGGTGAGTTCTATCAGCCTATCGGTTGCTCTGTGTGCTTAGAAAAGAAAGCCTGAGAAAGAATATAATCAAAGGGCCAAGCTAAGCAGTGAATACCAATGAAGTACACAGTTCAAGTACAAGACCCAATGGACGTGTCACAACCTTGAATTTTTCACTCTGGTTTTATCTGTTGCCTGCCTCTCACTTTCTTCCCCCTACCCCCTACAGCTGGCCACAAGAAACTTTAAGGGTTGGTGCTTGTTTTAATCATTTTTTCTGTATTTTCATTTTAAAATGAGCTCAGTTGTTTCCAATTTTCCACCAAAATATACACTGTTACTTTTTAGTGTGTAGCTCTCATCATTCTTTAGTTTCATCTTTAATTTCCATTCTTTTCTTTCATCTCCCTGCCCCCAGCCAAACTCACGAAGTCATCTATAGTTTGAAGCATTATCATTCTATTTCTCACATCCCTGCTTCTATGTAGTAAGTCTAATGGTGAAAAACCATAAAATCCACTATTTTGGCTCAGTACAAATAATACTAGCATTGGCTCAACCTTACTGCTGCTTGGCAAATGTTCTTGAATCTCTGGCACTAAAAACTATTGAGAAAGCAAGCCCCATCCAACATGAGTGCCATTCCTCATACCGAAAATATCTGAGCCTACATTGTTTCCTTTCTCAGAGGAAGGCCATCTCTTTCTTTCCAAGACAATAAATACCTAAACTGGTCTCCTGGCAGCCCCTCTCCCTGACTCCTACGGCCTATTCTCCACCTGTCAGTTCAAGCGAGCTTGTAAAAATAAAAACCAGATCAATTCCTGGCTTCCCATCAATCCTAGGATCATCCCAACTCCTTAAAAAGGCTTGTAAGTATCCTGGCCCCTGCTCATGCTCTAAGTTCAAGCCAGGTTACCTGATCACATCAAACTCTTCCATTCTCATACTGGTCTGTGACCTGGAGGGTTCTCCTCACTCTTCTGGTCAGTTCCTTCTCAATCTTCAGGCCTTGGCTTTAATTTTACTTCCTAAGAAAATGAACCAATCTATCTAAAGCTCAGTCCCCACTGTGACTCTCTTAACATCATTCTTCCTTTATGTTGTTGTTGTTGTTATGTGCCGTCGAGTCGGCCCCGACTCATAGCGACCCCTCCTTGGGTTTCCGAGGCAGTATCACTACGGAAGTAGGATTGCCCAACCTTCCTTCCGAGGAGTGGCTGGTGGGTTTGAACAAGTACTGTTCAAATCTGTAATGTTTTTTACTTTCTTATTCTTGCTCATGTCTGCTTCCTCAAAACACACAGATGATCTCTGAAAAGACACACCAAAAATAACCCTGTCCATTAACCCTCCAGCTAGGATACCATCTTCTTTGCCACACACCCCTTCATAAGGTCCTAACCCTGCAGCCTCACACCAGCTTCCACGCAAACTATCTGCTGTTTGACACACTTCAAAGGCACTGAGTTCCTGTCCTAGCACTTCTCAAGTTCACAGTGATGCTGATGCTGCTGGTATGGGAACACAATTTTTGAGAACCATTGCCCTGGAGTAACTAGTTTAGGTGTCTGGGCTTACACCCAGTACTGGCCACACAAGGGGAACAACTTCTGACATTCCCAGAATGTTTGAGTTCATTATGGTCTTGGGGCTCTTCCCCAGTCTTGATTATACTATAGCAGTTGCAGCCTTCCCAGAACATTTGTTCCCCAAACACAATCCTATCCTGGCTAGTCTTGGCCCTTTAGGACAGAGTAGGGAGGAGAAAATTGGAGTAAAACTAAAGAGCCCTGGTGGTTAAGTGCTTGGATAACTTAAAGGTCCAGGGTTCAAACCCATCAACCCCCCTGTGCTCAGGAGAAAGGTGTGGCAGTCTGCTCCTGTAAAAGGCACAGCCTTGGAAACCCTGCTGAGTTCCACTCTTACAGGGTCAGCGGGTTTTACAGGATTTAAATCAGGGCCATCAGGCCAGCTCTCCCCCTTTACAGGTTGGATGGCCTTGGCCAAGTTGGCCTTCTTTGAGCTTCCAAAGTGTGGAGAATCACACCCCCCCCCCATTTCTATAATGCTGTGTACCACTCAGTGCATGATTTGTAGGTAAATAAGACAACTGTTAACTAAAATTGTTTTCCATTGCCTATGAACCACACCGTGTACATGTACTGTTCTTTTTTACCATTCCAATGCTATGCTTTTTTTTTTTTTTTTGCATACATTTGTTGGTATCTAGGTGGAGTCTTAATAATTTCATTATAGTATGTTCATTATGAAGGAAGAAAGGAAATCTGTGCTTGTGAGTGGAAGTTATTTGGAGCTTAAATATTTGTAAAATTAGTGATCAAAAACTTTACAAAATTTTGGTATTCATTTTATAAATAATACTCCTGTATGGTATGTATCATCTCATCTAGACTAGTGAACATCTTAAGCATACAATGTAGAGTGTAGCATGAAATGCACATATTTCAATAAAAGAATTGAAGCACTTCACAAAAAATTACACATAATCCTCTTAACAACTCCGAGGTAGGCACTATTTATCATCTTCATCTTACAGAGAAGAACAGGTACAAGCAGCCCATCCAAGGTCACCCCATTAGTGAACAGGATGCCTGGCTCCCACTGTTCTGATACATCTACATCACAAAGAAATTAGTTGGTACATAATATACTTAGGTGCTGGCACAAGACCCTCATATTTTTTGCCCTCCAGTCCCTTAAATGTTCCTCTCTGAATTTGGAGTTTTTCTTTAACGGTGCTTTTAAAACTACTTCCGCACCAAACCTTCACTTCAGTGTAGGTACTTGAGATGTATCCAGTTATATTTCCCCCAGTGAGATTTCAAACTCAATGCCTTAATCCAATCTCTTCATATTCCCCGTTGAACTGTACTGGATATATCTCCTGATCATTCTATTCTCTTCCCCTAAACTTCCTATCTAGCTCCTTCCATCCCTCTATCACCCTAGTTCACAATTTAGCTACCTCATACCCATAAGTCAGAATCTACCGTTAGTTTGTAGTACAGTCTACTTCACACATCACTGACGACTCCACTGCAGCGCCCGTATTTCACTTTCCAGAATTACCTCTCTAAAATAACTACAAGAAAAAAAGGCCACACCAGTCATGAGTCCTCATTAACTTCCAAATAGTCTCAATTTTCTTCCAAGTCTTTTATCTGTTATTTTCCTAATTTTGAAAAATGCCCCCACACCTTCCCTGATTATTCAAATCCTTAATATTTTTTAAGGTCCATCCTCAAGTAAACCTACCAAATAACTGAGAGATCTTCTCTGAGCATGTGGCAATTTAGAATCTAGACTACCACCCATTTGGTAATTAATCATATTACACTGTAAGCTCATGTTTATTTCAAGTCTTCTCTAACCAGACTATGAATGAAGGCAGACCTTGTCCTTTCTTGTGTATAGCCCATAGCATCACACATGTTGGCTAGTTGATTTCATCACTTTTGAAAAAAATACTCTCTGGTTTCTGACCACAGGGCAAAGCACCTCCTCATTCATGAGGACAGAGTAGATAGGGAGAGGCGAGTATCCTCAAAGGAAGGGATTAATCAATTACTTTACTTCCCCTTGTCTGAAGAGCTGTGGAAAGGGAGGGAGGATTCTTAAAGAGCAACCACTCTCTACAGTGGGGTGAGGCTGCAAATTAGATCCATCTCTGTTACTGGGAGGAGGCGATGCTACATGCTGCTGGAAATCAAACAACAGTGAGACTGGTAACAGTTCCAGCTCCCATGAATCTCCAAGCAGTGACAGGTGGTTGGCAAAAACTCTCCGTTCTTTTATTCCTTTCTCTTGTAAAGGGAGGTTCAAATTCAGCAGCAACCTTCTGCTGTCCCTAAGTCCCCAACTAGACACAGAGACTGCAGGCACCAAATCTTGGGCTGGGTGATGGCATAGGCCCCAGAAACACGCCTCCAGCTTTGTGCTGCAACAATTGCTTGTATCACTGAGTTAGCACTAAATCCATCAGGAAAGAATAGCACCACTCAGAGACCAAGAAGCAGGCAGCTGGGCCTAAAGCTTTAAGGTAGACCAGAGGCAGGCTTCTGAGAGATGAATGGGGAACATCAGGGCCTACTGGGTCACATAAAGTTTGGCAAGACAGAATCCCACAATAATGAAGATCACCTCTGTTTATACTGAGGGATGTCAAGGACAAAGTCAGCTCAGTTTTCTGAAGAGTAGCTGAACAGACAAGTCTCTCAGGGAAAAAAAAGAAATCTTAATGGTATCCTGGTCACATCAAGGCAACACTCCACCTTCATGTGCCTGAGTGGTTGCTGGGCCAGCTGCAGGCCAGAAGCAGGTTTCGGACTGGTGACAGGGAGACAACAGGGGATTTCGAGGCCACACACACTTGTCTCTTGGGAACCTCCAGGAAGGAAAGCTCATTCTCGGGGCCGATTGACTATGACTTCGCCCAGAGCCTCAAGCACCTCCCTCTTGTAGTCCTCGAAATCGCCGTCAATTTGGCTGACGCTCTGCTCCTCCACCACCCACAGCTGGCAGTTAGTTTCTGTGATGAGTCGGGCATCATGGCTGACGACAATCACCGCTTTGAAGAAAGGGAGGAATGAGAACACACAAAGAGAATGCCCTAATTCAAGGACACCACAGCCTGGTCCCCAACGGGAGGAGAAGGGCATATGTACTGAGCTGACTTACCGCCCTTGTACTCATTAATGGCCTCTCCCAGAGCATCAATAGACTCTATGTCCAAGTTGTTGGTTGGTTCATCCTGAAGAGGAGGAACTCCATGACTCAGCACCTACAACTCCCCCTTCTTATTCTATTACCCCGTCCCCCTCACAGCCCAGCTCACTCACCAAGATGAGGACATCAGGTTCCCGACAGGCCAGCTCTGCAAACACAACTCGGGCTTTCTGCCCACCTGCAGCACAGGAGAAGGAGAGCCGTCACACCTTCTACCACCTTCTATCTCTGAAGCTGAATCATGAATGTGTGTGTCTATGTGTGTGTGGAGGTTCCCCAATTCCAGGTTCCTCTTGCTTTCTGCCTCTAGGTACTATTTACAGATATGAATGATAAGGAGAGTGCCCCTCTCAGCCCCCTACAATGGTACCGGAGAGTTTGCAGATCTGGATGGTGTGGGCGTGACTCTCCAGGCCAAAGCGGCCCAGGCACTTCCGGGCATCCTGGTAAGGCAGGTTGAAGCAGCGCTGCAGGTATTCAGTGGGTGTCTCCTCCATGCGCAGCTGCTCTGCATATTGCTGATTAAAGAAGCCAATTTTCTGCCCGAGAAGGGAGGAAGATGGTCAGTGAAAATCATACTTCCTCTATCAGATTTTCATTCTTTAATTCCCAAAGCAACTTACCAGCCGGTGGTTCTTTCTCATTTCTCCACGGGTCTGAAAAAAAAGAAAAAGGTGAGACAGAGTAGGGGATGGAAAAATAGCTCCGTATCTGAACTTTTCTAAAGGGGAGACAAACAGCAGATTGGGCTGGGAACAATTAAGTGCAGGAAAGGGAACATGGATGTTCACCACAGCATGGCGAAGGCATGCATAGGAAATGCGAATGAGGGGCGAAAGGAGAGTAAGAGAAGAAGAACAGGAGAGAGGAGACAAAAAAGACAGACTCAAAACCAGAAAGACACTTACTTCTCAAACAGCAAGACACACAAATGCACACCCTAAGAGTTCTGCCTCAGATGGGCCACTAAGAGACTATGTATGGGGGCTCTAATAACACCTTTCCACAGATCTGCTCTCTGGGTAGAACACCAGCCCTCTCAGCACTCTCCTGGAGGGAATAGAAATGACTATAACCTTTCTAAAGAACTACATGGTGATACTGCAAAGTGCTAGATGCTGAAAGCGATTCTTGGGACTGTATGCTAAAGGAAAACTGGTTATAATTCATTAGGATATACAAGAACATTTACTTTCAAACAGGAATACCTCGTTTTATTTTGCTTTGCTCTCTGCAGATAGAGCGTTTTATAGAGTTTGCGGCAACCCTACATCAAGCAAGTCTATTGATGCCGTTTTTTCCAACAGCATACACTTACTTTGTGTCTCTGTGTCATCCTGGTAATTCTCATAACGTTTCAAACTTTTTCATAATGCTATTGCACACTTAATAGACTATCAAACCAAACTCACTGCTGTCAAGTCGGAACCGACTCATAGCGACTCCTCCTTGGGTTTCTGAGGCAGTATCACTACAGAAGTTGATTGCCCAATCTTCCTTCCGAGAAGTGGCTGGTGGGTTTGAACCGCCAGCCTTCTGGTTAGCAGTCAAATGCCTTAGGGACTATGCTACCAGAGCTCCTAACAGACTACAGTATAGAGTAAACATAACTTTTATATGCACTAGGAAATGAAATAATTCACAACTTGCTTTACTGAAACATTTAATTCATTGAGGTGGTCTGGAACTGAACCTGCAGCATCTCTGAGGTGTGCCTATACTGTCCTTTAGTGAAAAATCAGAAATAATCTAAATGACTGACATCAAATAAATTATGGTAAAGCCTTATAAATGGATGTACACACGTAATTATCAACATGGAAAAATGCCTGATGTACATTATCTGGAATAAGCTGGTTACAAAACAATTCACCTGACAACCCATTTCTGTTTCTTAAAAATCATATGCACCTTTGAAAAAGAACAAAGGAGTCAGCTACCCGCCAATACATAAATGTTGGTTTTCTCTAGATTCTTCTCTTAGCTTATGTAATTTCTAATTGTTGTACAATAGACATATTTCTTTTATTACCAAAACACGTGTGTGAGGTATGCCACTCAATCCCATACAATTCTACTAGCTCTCCTCCCTGAAAGGATGTAAACTGTTCTGTCTACACTGAGCCTCTGGTGAACTGGTATGGTTTTGCTCTCTGTGGCTCTAAGACTCACCGGTGTCAGCTTGCCCGTCAGCAGCAGAAGCAGGGTGCTCTTCCCCACGCCATTAGGACCCACAATGCAGACTTCAAGAAGGAAGACAGGCAGTCAAAGACATCCCCATTAACACTCCCTGAAGCTCCGGCCCCACAACCGTGAGCCACCCAACACCCTCAACTCACTCCTTGAGTCCATGTCGATGCCAAAGTCCAGGTTCTTAAAAAGTGGCTTCTGGCCCTCATAGCCAAATGTCACACCTAAGAATCAGGAAAAAAGAGCAATTTACTTCCTTTTTGGAGCCACCCCAAGGGTCCCCCTGAATGCCCTGCCCTTGTGGTGGAGACTTGGCGATGTGTGTGTATTAAGTGGCGCTTCGTGTCTGTATCCACTCACCATGCAAGCCCAGCACAGGAGGGCTGAGGGGCGGGGGGTTTGGGAATGTGAAGCGCACAGTGTACTCCTTGGGGCGCTTCAGGAGCTCAGGGGCCTCCTGGGACTCTTCATCCTGGTTTTTCCGTCGGCATTTTTGTTGCTTTCGAGTCAGGGCTTCCTTTGTTTGCTTTTCCTGGAGAGGAAGAGGAAGGAAAAAAACCATACCCTCTGCAGCAGTCCTTGGCTCCTGACCCACAGCCTCCCCATCTCCACTCTCATGAGAAAGGAGGCAACTCAGCCCCAGATGCTCACTGCCTGCTTGGTGGATTTGCCACCCGCCTTCAGCTCTTTCAGCTTTTTCTCCTGCTTCTCATACTGCTTTAGCAGTTCCTTCTGTTTCTGCTGGTACATCTTCTTGAAAGTCACTGGGGAGAAAAGGGGTTAAGAATCAACAGCTGCCCCTCTCCCCAATAGAAGGGCAACCAGGGACTGGTAAGGATGGGAGCAGGCATCATCACCCTCAATTCTGAAAAAAATGTGGCTCATCATCACACCCCAAAGGGTCCTTCCTCTCAGGCCTCTGCTGGAGGTTCCACCTCTTTCTACCGCTCACTAGCGATCCTACTTACTGTAATTGCCCCTGTAGTAGTGGAGCCGTTGGGCATCGAGATGGATGATATCAGTGCAGACATCATCTAGGAAGCCCTGGTCATGGGAGACAATCAGCAATGTCTTCCGCCAGCTCTGGAGGTAGCTGGGTTGTAGAGAAGAGTGTAGAAGTGTCATAACCGTCACATAACAGAGAAGTCAAGGGAAGCAGAGAGTGGGCGCAGGGAGTGACAGAGTGGGGGCTGCACTGAGAGCTGTCAAGAACACAGGGAGGGCAGGGGAAGGAATCACAGAATGGGAACCAATGACACAAAGAGCATCATGGGTGACTTACTTGTTGAGCCAGATGACAGCATTGAGGTCTAGGTGGTTAGTAGGCTCATCCAGCATCAGCAGTGTGGGCTCCATGAACAGTGCCCTAGAGGATGGAGCAGTAAGGGTCAAGGGGAGGAAGAACCTTGCTCACTGAACCCTAAGGGGCCTCTGGCAGAGTCTAAGAGCATGAACATTCCTTCCAAGCTGTTCACAGAGAAGTTCCCAGGCAGCAGATGTTGATGACCAGATGCCACAACATAGGGAGAGAAATGGAGGAAGACCCTGAGTTCTCATAACAAATAGCAGGGAAGGGGGAAGTTGGCCTTGAAACGCCCTACTGGCCTTAGAAGAACAGGAAGAAGGGAGAGGATCTGGTTTTTTGAAGTTGGAAGGGAGGGTAGTGAGGTGGGTGGCTCACCTGGCCAGCGAGACACGCATGCGCCAGCCCCCTGAGAACTTCTGTGTAGGCCGGTTCTGCATCTCAGGGTCGAAGCCCAGACCAGCCAGGATCCGTCGTGCCTTGGCCTCTGCAGCTGCTGCCCCTGTGGCCCGCAACTCCTCATACACCTGGGAGGAGGGAGAAGAGGACACATTAGAGGGCCCCAGAAAGCCCTGCGTTGTAGCCCGTGTCCCCTGCGCCATCTCCTCTACCTTCTCAAGCCTCTCAGCGGCCGCGTCGTCTCCCTGCTCCAGCTGTCCCTGAAGCCGTCGTTCCTCTTCCAGCAGTTTCAATCGTTTGGTGTCCGCTCGAAGCACAGCCTGCACTGCTGGCGTCTCATCCGCTACCACCTCTGGGGGTGAGGAGAGCAGTCAGGCCACCCCAAGGCCCAAGGGCCCATTTCCCCTTCAGCTTCTTTTCTGGTTTGCCTGACCCCACCCTACCTTTGCACTTGTTCCAAATATTCTCAAATCTCTCATTCACCCTCCCCTCTCACTGCAGCATCCCTTTCCTAGTTCCCAGCCTCCCCTCTTATGTTTCCCAACTCTATAACCACCATTTCTTCCTGTCTTGGCTCACTCTTCTCCCCCAACTGTCCCATCCCCAAGTCCCTTTCCACCCACTGGCTCACCCTGCTCACACAGCAGCACATCGATGTTGGGAGGGATGCTCAGGGCTCGGTTGGCAATGTGCTTGAGCAGCGTCGTCTTGCCCTTGCTGGGGAATAAGAGGTCCTGAGACCAGCCACCCCTGAGAAATCGCTTCTTTTCCCTTCAGCCCCTTCCCATTTGTACCTCCAGCCCCCTCCTCTCCTCACCCATTGGGTCCCACCAGCCCATAGCGGCGGCCAGCTACAATGTACAAGTCTGCATTGACGAATAGCTCCTTGCCGTGGGCCGAGATGCTGAACTTTTCCAGCTGCAAGCATCAGGGAAGGAAGGGTGGCAGAGGGAAGGGATGAGTACATGAGCATTATTATTAGGGACAGGAGTGGCACCTCTCTCCCTCCAGGGCAGCCTGCTGAAGAACTGGTATCTCAAGCATAACCCCCACGCCCCACCACCCGTCCTCTTCCTTGTCCACTGCCTTTACAAGGGCTCACCCAAATCCTAAGCCAGTCCAGCCTGTCTCATCGTACTTCCCTCCCAAGCATGGACCCCTTTATTTCCACTGGTTTTTCTAACTTCTCTCTCTGAAGCTGCAGAATTCAAGGTGTGGAAAATGCTTCTGAGCTTTCCCAATGGCTTTCCCTTGGCTGCCATGACTGTTTGGGAAATTTGAGAGAACTGGCACTGCCCCGGGTAAGCTGGTTGTGAGGGGCCTTTCAGACTTCACCTTGATGTCAGATGCATTTTCTAACATGGCCTGGCGGGAGGACACCTCTGCCTGAGACACAGAGAAGTCATTTTCCGCAGCATTGGCTGCTTTTAATGAAGCCACTTGGCGCTCGTAGTCCATCTGAGAAAAAAACAAAAAAAGTACTTTTGAGACCATCATCTGCTAGCTTCCAATGACCATGATACAGCCCAATGTCATCAAACAGAGACAAGGCTCACAGAACACAGTTCTTTCCTTACTCCCATTATTCTACTTCAAGTAGCTGCCAAAACTCTCTCCCTTCTTGTCTCTGACCCTGACTTAAAGAATAAAAAATCAAACCCTACTACCTTTGACCACTAATAACTTAGGTCTTACCTGTTTCTTCAGCTTTTTCTTCTCCTTTTTGCTAAGGTGAGCATAAGGATCATCTGCCTTGGGCTCTCCCTCTTCTTCCTCTTCTTCCCCCTCTTCCTCTGAAACCTGTGAGAACCAAAGGGTGGTAGAAAACTAGGGACTCCTTCTAGAACTCAGGTTTCATGCCATCTACCCCCAGTCCCAAAGTCAGCTCTTGCCTTCCACACACTTCTCCACCCAGAGTCCTGAGACATCTTGGTAGATCTTCTTTCATTCGTACCCTACCCCCTGCTTTCCTTGTAGCCATTTATCAATTTCTGCCACAAGAATAGTAGTAGATAAATGGTATGTATAAAATGTGATACAAAATCGCATTATTTGTAATATAATATATACATAACATAACGTATGTAACTATGAATACTAACACAATGTAACTGAGAGTGGAGTAAATGGGATATATTCTTTTCCTCATGAATCAAAAGAGTTGCAGTGGCTTGTTAAGTTAATGCAAAGAAAAGGTTGCGTAGCCCTAACATATAGTCACTGAGATGTCCAAGCAGAATTAGATTTAGAAAGTTCCAAATTTATATGCAGCACCTTAGAGATCAGCTTAACTCCTTACAAATGAGGTAATAAAGATGGAATGATGCATTCAAGGTCACAGAGCCAGTGAGTAGTATAACCAGAACCCAGATCACCTGAGGCTAACTCCAGGGCCCTTTCCTATCATCCATCTCGATGCCCAACGGCTCCACTACTACAGGGGCAATTACAGTAAGTAGGATCGCTAGTGAGCGGTAGAAAGAGGTGGAACCTCCAGCAGAGGCCTGAGAGGGAGGACCCTTTGGGGTGTGATGATGAGCCACATCTTTTCAGATCAGGAGTTAAAAGCTACAGGCAAGTCTGACCTGAAGCCTGTTTTTGCATAGCCTATAAATTAAGAATGGTTTTTACATTTCTTAAGGGTTATTAAAAAAAAAAAAAAACCTGGGGGGGGGGAAGAATAACAACAGAAATCATGCGCCCCCAAAAAGCAAGAGTTATTTATAATCTGGCCCTTTTCAGAAAAAATTTTGCCAACCCCTTTTCTAGATGGCAACCATATCCCCACATCTGGCTCCTCCATTAAGGGCCACAGAGTCCTAATCCCTCTTCCCACTCAAAATTAAAATACACACCTTCTCTGCCTTCTTGCCTTTCTCCTTCCCTTGTTTGGGTGGCTCCTTCTCTTTCATTATTTCTTCCTCTTCATCCTCCTCTCCACTCTCCAGAGCAGCAAATTTATTTTGAGGCTAGCAGGAACAAGACAGCAGTTCTGATGAGATGCTCTAATTCCCGAGATCCAACACGTCCTCTTGCCAATTCTCTCTTACCTTGGCCTTCCCCTTCAACTTTTCTTCCTTTCCTTTCTTGCCCTTGAACCCAGGCTGTTGTTCCTCAGACACAGCCTGGAGGAGAAACACTGAAAATTAATCTGCTACATTGTTGCTTAACAAACATTGCTAAGGAATGAATTTACTATGTTCAGGCTAACTCTACTGAGCATGGCCAGGGAGAAAATGAGAGCCAGAAAACCCTAGCCTCCAGCTTGAAACCAAATGGATAATGAACAGATTAAAGAATACAAGCAAAGCCAAGGGACCATAAATCAAGCCAGTGAGCAATATGGGTGGGTGGCGGCTAGCAATGGAAGCCTTCCTTGAAAAGACAAATCTTGAGGAAAGGTAATGGACATGGGCTTGGGAGAAGGCGTTCTAGGGAAGAGGAAAAGAGAAGTATAAAGCACAAAGGCTTCAACAGAGACACAGTTAAATTAGATGCCAAGACGTGGTCAGGTTGATCTGAGAGGTATACATGGAAGAGTCCCAATAAGACCACAGTGGGGAGTAAGTGGAAGAGCAAAGACTCGAAGCCTTTATTTTATATTTTTAAGGTAATAGAATCACTACATTTCTGAAAAATGAAAAGAGCATTTTAAAAAAAGATGATTTTGACAGTAAAAGCAAGACAGATCTAGAAGAGCTAGTTTAAAAACAGGAAAACAAACAAAAGAAATACGACACTCTGGCCAGAAGATGCTTAATGGGTAGGAGCAACCAGCAGAGCCAGCACTGTCACCTTATTGATCCGATTCTTCTCTGGCTTGGCGGGTTTAGGAGGACACTTTTCTTCTTCCTCCTCCTCCTCCTCACTCTGATCCTGAATCAGGGCCGCAAAAGCATTACCGCCCTAGAGAATCAAAGGGCAAGAGCCATCAGTGGGACAGTCCAGGTTGCACCCCAGGGGTCTCTGTTTACTACACAGATGGCTTACCTTGGTTTTCTTCCCTCCTCGGGGTACCGGAGCAGGTACTGAAAAGACAAAAGGAGAAAACGAGATAGGAAAGAGAACTACAATGTCTGGCTCCTCCATCTAGTCCACCTGAAAGACCTGAGGTGCTTCATTTTTCGTAATTCAAGGATTCCAGGTCACTTACCCTCATCCTCCTCATCACTGGCTGGCACTGAGAGCTTCTTAAGACGCTCCATGAGTTCTTTCTCCTCTCCATCATCGTCCACATCCTTCTTCCGCCTGCCTTTTCGGGTGTCTCGCTTCTTTTTTTGCTGCTGAAAGAAAAAGAGAGTGAGAGAATGAAATCCAGGCCCTTACGATATCTCTGTTCCAGAGTTCAACATCAGCTGGGTGAACAACCATGGGCTGGGTAGAGGCTGGCGGGCCCATGATGTTGCCCAGGGCTGGTAGGTCCCAAGACACCTGTACCTGCTGCTGCTGCTGCTGCTGTTGCTGCTGCTGCTCCTTCTCCTTGAGTGCCTTCTCTTCTTCCTCAGCCTGTTTATCCTCTACTGCCAACTCTTCAAAGAACTATAAAGAGAGTTGAGATTTAAGGAACAAGACTCAGAGACAACTGAACCTTTTCTGCCACACACAGGCCCACTGACCTTCCATTCAACCTTCTCCTTGCCTCCTCTTTTGACAAGAGGTCTTTTCTCCTCCCTTGGACTTCCCACCTCCTTCCCAGGGCCATTTATTTTGCTTGGAAGGACCCACAATCGTTTCCTATATCCAATTCTCACTTCCTTACCGTCTTTTTGGTCTTCTTGTCCTTCTTTCCTTTCTTCACCACTTTGTCTAGAAGGTTAAGCAGACATTGTGAAGAATGACAAACGCCACAGTAGCCTAATCTCCCCTGCAAAGTGCTCAATGGTCTCCACCTTACTTTACTAATTTCCAGTTCAACTGTCACTCCCTAGACACTTGTACTGTCCCACACCTCCTACAGAAATAACCATTCCTACCTCTGTTCATTCACCTAATAAACATGTGTTTACTAAACAGCTATCATATGTGGCACTGTGCTTGTACTGGGGATACAACAGTGATCAAGATGTCTGTAGTTTTCAGGAGCTAACAGGCTTTAAAAAGAGATTTTTTTTTTTTTTAATTTTTATTATGATTTGGGTGAAAGTTTACAGAGCAAATTCATTTTCCATACAGCAGTTCACATACACTTTGTCTCATGACACTGACTGCAATTCCCCAAAATGCAATAGCTTTCTTTCCACTTCCTCCCCATAGTTACCTCTTCCCTATGTCCTTCCCTTCATGCACTCTTGCCCCCTGAGCTGTCTCCCCGTGCAAACACAGCCCTTCTATTCTCTCGTGATTGATCTCTCCAAGGAGTCCACCTAATGTAAATGTTCAGCTCATATGCCTATCTTAAAAAGGTATTTTTAAACAGATAATTACAAGTGTGCTGAATACTCCCAAAGGGAAAGTAAAGCCTGCTGCCAAGGAGGTTGGGGGTTGGGGGCTGACACCTCTCTTGGGTGTCAGTTCTATCCGAAGAGATGCCATTTAAGCTAGCCCCAGAAGCATGAGAAATATGAAGAACCAGCCAGGCACACAGTGGGTTCTAGTGCTGCAGCAAGAGGAAAAAAGCCTGTGTACAAGCTCAGGTGTGAGAAAACAGGCACAATGAGGAACAGGAAAGGATACACATGTCTAAAGCTTAGAGAACAAGATGGAGAATGGGGCAAGGTGAGGCTGGAGTGGAGGGCCTTCTAAGTCTGGTTAAGGAATGGAGACTTCATCTGACACAGTAACTGCTGTACTTTCACACTCACTCTTGCTTCAGAGTGAGGCAGGGATGAGAGACAAGTATAGAAGGAAACCGGTCACAGGAGTCCCAGACACAGACAATGCTAGCTCCATCTAGGATGGTGGCAGGGGAAGGGAGAGAAGTAGATTTCAGAGTGGGGACAAAGACGGGAAGGTAAGTAAGAGAGAACTCAAAAATGACTCATATATTTTTAGCTGGCAAAATCACAAGGTCTAGTGTTACCATTTACTAAGATAGGAAATACGTAAAGAGAATCCCTCCCCCACTACATTACCCTGCCCTCCAATTCCATGGAAGAGAGGAAGATGTTATGAATTCAGTTTGGGATATGTTGTTTGTGATATTTGCAGGCCTGGAAAGACCTGTCTGGTAAGTAAATGAACACCTCAAACTTCGCCCTACTTGCTCTGTTCACGTATTATAGCACGTATCACACTGTTATGTTTTGACTCTCTCTGTTGTCAGCCTTTCATTCAAAAGAACAACCTGAGAGAATGCTTAACTTGCGGTGTTCTCAGGGAGCGAAGCAGGAAGTCAACAGAAGTTCACCGATTGAAAAAGAGAACCTACAGATTGGGAAAAAATATTCGGCAATGACCTATCTGACATGGGACTTATCTCTAAAATTTATAGAAAACTCCAACACCTCAACATTAAAAAGACAAACAATCCAATTAAAAATGGGCAGAAGACATAAAGACATTTTACCAAAGAAGATATTCAGGTGGCCAACAAACACATGATCATTAGCCATTAGAAAGATTCAAGTCAAAACAACAATGAGCTACCATCTCACCCCAACAATAATAGCAAAGTTCAACATGACAGAAAATAAGAAACTATGGCAAGGCTGTGGAGAGATTGGGACTCTCATACACTGCTGGTGGGAACACAAAATGATACAACCACTGTGGAAAGCAGTATGGTGATTTCTTAAAAAGTTGGAAATACAAATACCATTTGATCCAGCAATTCCATTATCAGGTACATATCTGTGGTGGTTATGTTTGTGGGTCAACTTGGCTGGGCCTGGTTGAGTGGCTGGGCAGCTGGTGATAGTTATTCCCCACGTTGAGACTGGCAATCAACTCAATGGTAGGATCTACCACAAGCAGCTGAATAGCTCCCTTTGGGATGTGGTCTGCTTTCTGCATATAAGGAGAAGCTTTGAGAATGGTCTCTAGCCTATGGCACGCTAGGACCCTGTATGTAGCCATGTAATTGCTCAGCAGCCTGCTATGCTCTGCCGACTTTGGGACTTACAATGGACTTAAGTTAATGGCCTGCTGTGTGGTTTGGTAACATCAGGACTGTGCCTTTTTACTTGTCAACCCTGGGGCTTCTCAGCCTCAGCAGCCAGCAGCTGTCAAGTGAAGAAACGCCTCTAGCTCCAGTGGGCCGGGAGCAGGAGGCAGAGCTGGACCCCAAGGTTGAGGGGCTTTTACCCAGTCCCTAGAGCCTGGCACTTTGAAGTTGGACTTAAAGCCTCCAAACTGTAAGAGAATGAACTCCTGTTTGTTAAGGCCATCCCATTTGTGGTGTATTCCTGTCAGAGTGGCACTAGGTAACCAGAACAATATCCTAAAGTGAGAGCCAAGATAAGAACAGATACACGCATACCCATGTTCATCACAGAACTATTCACAATAGCCAAGAAATGGAAATAACCTAAGCACCCATCAATGGAGAAATGGATAACCAAACTGTGATAAATATACACAATGGAATACTATGCAACACTAAAGAATAACGCAGAATCTGAAAAACACTGCATAACATGCTGAGTGAAATAAGTCAATTACACAACACAATGCAACCACTGCCATGGAGTCGGATCCAACTCATAGCGACCCTTCCTTGGGTTTCCGAGGCAGTACTGTAAGAGAATGTACTGCCTCGGAACCCAAGGAGGGATCGCTATGAGTCGGGTCCAACTTGACAGCACATAACAACATCATTACGGAAGTAGATTGCCCAACCTTCCTTCCAAGGAGTGGCTGTGGGTTTGAACCACCAGCCTTATGGTTTAGTGGTCAAATGCCTTAGGCACTACGTCACCAGAGGTCCTAAGTCAATCACAGAAGGACAAATATTGTATTGGTCCACTATTGTAAACAGTCAAGGAAAGGTTTATACATGAAAGGAAACTTTCTTTGTTGGTTACCAGGGATGGGAAGAGAGGGGAGGGAAAGTTCCTAAATAGGTTTAAATAAATTATAGGTGTGTGTGTGCACACGCACACACACATACACACACACCTACACATACAAAGATTATTAGTGGTTACCAAGAGTAGGAGAGTAGGGAGAAAGGGGAAGCTTTTGTTTGCACGGCAGAGTTTATGCTAATAGTGGTGGAATAATTTGGAAAAGGATAGCAATGATAGTGGCACAACATGAAAAATGCTATCAATGTCCCTGAGCTGTAAATGTGGAAGTTACGTTGGTGAATGTCTTGGTATGTATATTTTCACAATAAAATAAAAAATATATATATAAAAAAAGAGAAGTTTATCAATCGAACAAATTCCAGTTCCTTCCTCCCATTTCCCCCAAGGTAGGGGACTACACCTAATTTCCCTCTCTTCTATCTCAGACAGGGGGAAGAAGCCTGCAGCCTCATGGTTTCTCTTCATATCCAGGCCTACCCACAGTCATCATCCCTTCTAAACGATCTCGTCCACCGCTACTCAATTACTTCCTAAAGCATTCCTGTAACCATTAAACTTATTTTTTTTTTTAAACAGTCAATGGCTTCCTACTATCATCACATTAAGTGTAATTATCTCAGACCAGAATTTGATGTACCTTATAGTAATAATTTATTTATTTATAATTTATTCAGGAAAGTTTTTTTTTTAGAGGATTTTTTTTTTACATTATTATTGTTATTTGGGTTAAAGTTTACAGAGCAAATTCATTTTCCACATAGCAGTTCATACAGATTTTGTCTCATGACACTGACTGCAATTTCCCACAATGTAACAGCTCTCTTCCTACTTCCTCCCTGTAGTTACTTCTCCCGTGTCCTTCTTTCCTATGCACTCCTGCTCCCAGTGCAAATACTGTCCTTCTGTTCTCCCATGATCGATCTTTCTACGGAGTGTATCTACCCTGATGTAAACGCTCAACTCTGTATGCCTGTCTATTGCCTGGCTGGAAGCCACAGGAATGAGTTCAATTCCAGACCTTAAGGATAACTAGGGGCCATAGTCTCAGGGGGTCTCACCAGGCTCTATCAGATCAGTAAACCTGGTCTTTTTTTATGATTTTGAGTTTTGTTCCACATTGTTCTCCCACTTTATCCAGGACAGTTTTACTTAACATCTACAATGCCAAACACTGGGTATTTGTTGTTGTTGTTGTTATGTGCCGTCGAGTCGGTCCCGACTCATAGCGACCCCTCCTTGGGTTTCCAAGGCAGTATCACTACGGAAGTAGGATTACCCAACCTTCCTTCCGAGGAGTGGCTGGTGGGTTTGAACCGCCATATAATGAAGAATAATCCCTGTAACTTAGGATTTCACAGACTAAACTGGCTCTATCCTCTTTTCTACTTACCTTTCAGTTTCTCTATACCCACTTATGTTCTGGATAAACTGCCTTTTCTCTGCTCCCAGGCGTGCTTATGCCTGTCTTTGCTTAATTTGTGTCCTCCACCCTGAACACATTCTAAAATCTAATCTCGGTATTGGGTGACAAGTGTGATGGAGCTGAAAGATGTACAGGAGACAAGATAATGAAAGGCATTATATGCTATTCAAAGACATGAAGACCCTAAGACATTAAGAGGGCAGATCCACTGAAATACGTAAGGAATGACATGACCGGCTCACTTCAAAAAGACTGCATGACTCATTCTAGACACTAACTTCTTTCTAAGGACTAACCACAACCCACTGCCATCTACTCAACTCTGACTCACGGTGACCACATGTGTGTTACAGTCCAGCTGTGCCCCATGGGGTTTTCAACGACTGATTTTTTGGAAGTAGATCACCAGGACTTTCTCCCACGGTGCCTGAGTGGACTCAAATTGTCAACCTTTATGCTTGTACCTCCCCAGGAACTCCTCCTTAATTTTAAAACCAAAAAAACCCCCATTACTGTGAAGTCAATTCCAACTCACTGTAACCCTATAGGACAGACACAAATTGCCCCACAGCGTTTCCAACTCTGTAATCTTTACGGAAGCGGACTGCCACATTTTTCTCCCGTGGAGCAGCTGGTGGGTTCAAACCACCAACATTTTGGTTAGCAGCTGAGCACTTAACCAATGTACTACCAGAGTTCCTAAGTCCTTAATCTTACACCCCTTCTAATTACTGTTTTCTATCCTTTTATTCATAGAGTCTCAAAAGAGCAGTCCATGCTAGCTCCACCTCCTCGTCTCCCATTCCTTTTCTGAACATACTGCAATCTGATTTGGGGTATCATCATCTAAGGAATAATACCTTTACCAAGTTTGCCACTGACCCCTAAGCTTTTCAATCCCCAAAGCATAGAAAATGTTCTCATTTTGCTTGACTTCTCTATAGCATTCCATGCTACCTCCTTCTCCATCTTTTAACTCTCCACTCCTGTCATTTTAACTTCTGGGATTCTGCTTGTTCTTGGTTTGCTTTCAGTTTTGCTGGTTACTCTCTTTCTCAGTCTCCTCTCTTTTCTTCAGCCTCCTTCCCTAGAGTGGAGGTCTTTCTGATACTTATCAGATGGGGACTGGTTGTGTCTAGTATGGCAAGCCTGTCAAGAATGAACTCAGCTATCACATATTCCTGGCAGGTTATGCTGACACTTTCATCCTACTTGTCTGAGCCCTTTTCTTTTTCCTCTCTTCTACAGTCCCACAGCACTTGCAAGCACATTTATCATACGTTGTCACCAACTCTGTCTCCCCCACTAGACTAGAAAGCAAGGCATATCTTTTAGCCCTACATTCCCAGTTCCTTTGCACAGTACCTGGCATAACGTAGGCATCCCATAAATGCTTGTAAAATTAGTCACTGTGTACCTACTGTAGTTATTTGTATCCATTTTTACCTCGCCTTTGAAGTGCCTCCAAGCCTAGGAGGATGTCTTCGTCTTTTTCTTTTCCCTCCCCCGCAAAGCATAAATATATTTAGCACTTAATTAGAAACACTGGCTGCTTTTCAGTAAACCTTAACCCCATTCCAACACTCATATCTACACATTTGCTCCAGCCAAGTCAGATGGTTGGTGTCTCTAATGAAAGAGGTTCACGAAGGAGTCATCCTTTCTTAAGATATAGGTGGAATCACGGGCTCCCGAGGTGTGCGCACGGGGGCGAGGGAGAACAAAGCAGAGTTTATATAGTCCTGTGGGACGTGGGCAAGACGTCCAAAATAGGAGAAAACTGAAGACTTTCTCATTTCTCTCCATTTCTCCCTCGGTACCATATGCGCTTCTTCGCCTCCCGGGCAGTCGCACTGAAGTGCATGCGGGGTACACCAGCACGTATTCTTTCGCCTCCATCCCAAACCTACTCCTGCGGGGGCAAACGCTTCCTAGTTCCACCGTACGCATGCGCAATAGACGCCACAAGGCCCGGTCCTGTCTGGCGCACCGTGACCCTCCCTTAAGTCACGCGCACACTGCTCTCTCTTCTCTTTCCTCTCTCATTCCCTTCTTGCCTACAAGCCTCACCTGCGGGGCTCGTGCTCTCTCCGTCCCCAATCCACTCGGGCTCCGGCGGCTGCTGCTTAGGCCCCTTCGGCATGGCGGTGGCAGTTATAGGTACTCCGGCGGCGCCCGGTACTATTTCCGCTTCCGGCGGCGTGGAGCCCAGTGGGGAGGGCTCTCCCGGCCGGCTGGCGCGGCCGACCCCGCCCCCGGGCGGCGCACGTGCAGGCCGAGCCATCATCCTAGATATCTGCTTGTGGCCTGGCAGAGGCGTGGCCTGCAGTGACAGGGAGGGGTAGGCGTCGGCCCGCTCCCGTAGAGTCAGCAGAGCTTTTATGACGGTCTGGGAATCCTGACCCCATTAGTCCTGCGACGTCGCGTCACTCTAGGGGACTGAATTAATTTAATAATTTGCGATTAGTACGAATGAGTCGAGGCATACTATTTTTAAGGGTTTATTTTAATTGTTGATACACACACACACACACATATATATACACATATATATTTTTAAGGTAGTTTAAAAAAATATTGTTATTTGGGTGAAGGTTTACGGAGCAAATTCATTTTCCATGGAGCATATCATACACACTGTGTTCGATGACATTGACTGTAATTCCTCACGATGTAGCAGCTCTCTTCCCAATTCGTCCCTGTAGTTACCTCTTCCCTGTGTCTTTCCCTCCCAAGAACTGCCCCTCAGTAGATATATTTTAAAGTGGATGCTGCTTTCCACTAGCACCTTACATCTGGTTACTAAGTCGCAGACCATCAACTCAGTAACAGACCTTCTCCATCCAGTGTTGAGATGTGTCACATAATCCCAAAGTGTACAGATAATTTGGTCCCACCTCCTCAAATTTAAATGAGAAACTAGAGCCCAAGGTGCTAAAAGCACAGTGCAGTGGAGCTTGTGTTCATTTTTTTTTTTTTTTAATAGTGACTTGGGTGAAAGTTTACAGAGCAAATTCATTTTCCATACAGCAGTTCACATACACTTTGTCTCATGACATAGAGAGTTTACACCAATGCAACACCTCCCCTCCCACTTCCTCCCAATAGTTACCTCTTCCTTGTGTCCAACCCTCCATGGACTCCTGCTGCCTGAGCTGTCTCCCTGTGCATAAACAGCCCTTCTTTCTCTCGTGACTGTTCTCTCCAAGGGATGTATCTTCCTCAGGTAAATGTTCATCTCATATGCCTGCCTTTTATTTGGCTGGAAGCCACAGGTGTGGGTTCAATTCCAGACCTGAAGGGCAGCTAGGGACCATAGTCTCAGTGGTTCCACCAGGCTGTATCAGACCAGCAAACCTAGTCTCCCTTTATTTTTTTCCAAATGATTTTGACTTTTGTTCCACATTGTTCTCCCTCTCTATCCAGGATCTCCTACATAGATCCCCCTCTGAATGGTTGGCAGTGGTAGCCAGGCACCATGTAGTTCCTCTGGTCTCACAGTCATATTGGCTGAGGATCTTATAGTGTATCAGTCACGAGGAATAATTGTTTCCATGAATCTTTGATTTTGTTCATTCTTCTTTGCTCTGGACGAGGAGAGCCCCTTTGTTGCATCTAGATGGCTGCTTGCAAGCTTTTAAGATCCCAGTCACTACTCGCCAAAGTAGGAAGTGGAACAGTGTTTTGTGTAGTATGTTATGCCAATTGAGCTTGATGTCCCTTCTGACTATGGTCCAAGCCCACAGGTTCAACTACTCAGTCCCTGTGGGTAGCTGGCTGTGACCAAGAAGTGACTACAACCTTGTCCCTTGTCAGCTCTACTATACCCCTGGGAGTTCTTACAGAACATACAAATACACTTGTAGAACCATTGTCTGCCAGCCATATACATAATCTTGTGTACACTCCCTGCTGCACAGACATACCTAATAGTTCAGCCTGTCCACCCATCTATCCACTCATATACCTGTGTTTTCCTTCATTGACAGCACAGTACTGTATGTGCAAAAGGGTTCATCTTTGTTCTCTGCACCTCCCATGTACCTCTCTATGTCTTCCTCTTCCTCAATGCCACCAT
>NW_006921881.1:2567822-2603544 GCF_000298275.1 Orycteropus afer afer
AAAAAAAAAAAAAAAGAGATGGTTTCCAAAACTCTGCATAAATTGCAAGAAGAAAATTGACAAGTTCGGCAATCCACATATTGTCCACTTTGTAGATGAACATCTACTTTGAATGATTTTTGTTGTTGTTGTTAGGTGCTGTCGAGTTGGCTTCCACTCATAGTGACCTCATGTACAACAGAACAAAACAGTGCTTGATCCTGCACCATCCTCACAATCATTGCTATACTTGGGCCCATCATTGCAGGCACTGTGTCAATCCATCTCCTTGAGTCTGTCTCTTTTTAACTGACCATCTACTTTACCAAGCATGATGTCCTTCTCCAGGGAGTGGATCCCTCCTGATAATATGTCCAAAGTACAAAAGGCGAAGTCTCACCATCCTTGCTTCTAAGGGGTATTCCGGCTGAACTTCCTTCTTCCAGCAGTCCATGATACATTCAATATTATTGCTGACACAATTCAAACGCAGCAATCCTTCTGTGATCTTCCTTATTCACTGTCCAGCTTTCACATACATTTGAGGCTATTGAAAGGAGCATGGTTTGGGTCAGATGCACCTTAGTCTTCCAAGTGACATCTTTGCTCTTTAACACTTTAAAGAGGTCATTTGCAGCAGATTTGCTCAATACAATATGTTGTTTGATTTCTTGACTGCTGCTTCCATGGATGTGGATTGTGCATCCAAGTAAAATGAAATCCTTGACCACTTCAGTCTTTTTGCCATTCATCATGATATTGCTTATTTGTCCAGTTGTGAGAATTTTTTTTTTCCATTGTGATTTGGGTGAAAGTTTACAGAGCAAATTCATTTTCCATACAATTCATACATATTTTGTTTCAAGATATTGAAGTGCAAGGGTTTTTTTAAAGGGTTTTAAAACAAAGATTTTAAAGGCAGTTAGGAGATTCCCACTAAAGAAATTCAACGATCAGATCTTTTGTATGTCTTTATAGAAAGGGGAGTTTACAAAGTGGGGTTCTTCCTATCATTGATTTAATAGGTGTACTTGCCTGATGGGGATTGGTTGTGTCTGGTATGGGGAGTCAGAAAATACCTTTCAAGGGCAAGTTGTTTTTCTGGGAAAATTCCTGCAGTTCTATAGAACACTGAAAACTATTGTTATGTCAAAGTTTATTCCTGACATTTTGACTTATTCTTCTCAGAAGTGTCCAAAACCAACACAAATGGTCGTTTTGCTCTTTACTTAACGGCAATAAACTGCACATATTGTGATATGTAATAAGTATCTCAAATTATTTTATACAAAACTGGACTCTTGCTTTTAGTCCTCAAACCGCTATCGCTTCCATGCTTTCTCTTTGTCAGGAAATCGCACACCTCTCATCCAGTTACTTGGGCGAAGCACCCCCTAGCCCTGTCAGCCTGCATTCACTCCTTAAACTCCTACCATTCCCTGAATCCACTCTTGTCAAGGTCACCAGATCAGGGCCTAGTTCTTTTTTCTCATTTATCTGGCTCACCCCTCCAGCATAATTTGATACAAATGGTCACTCCTTTCCTTCCTTTGTTTTTTCAGGGATATTGCTCTTTCCGGGTTTCCTTTCCATCCTATGGGCTGCTCCACTTTCATCCTTCTGTACTGGTTTCTCCACCTGAGGTCTAAAAGCATAAGTTCCTTAGGTTTAATTCTTCTTCTTTTTTTCTTACAGAGACCCTTTTATTTAGTCTTAAGCAGAACAAACAAAGACAAAGACAATCCTCTGAGATGAGGGAAACCATCCACATATACCCATTACAGAGGCTGATGGGATCCATTCAATCACTGTCATGGTGCTCATTATCGATGATAGAGAACAAAAGAAATCATCACCCAGTCGTGACTGGTCCAGGTCGGTCCATCAGTATCGGTGGTGTAATACAGAAGTGGGGGGGAGGACCATGACTGGGATACATACACAATTGCAGGTTAAAAAAATGTTACAGGATTGGTTCTGGGGTTTTGATTACCTGGCTGCCTGGTGATCAGGTACGACTCATGATCACATAACCCTGAGTCATAGCCATAGATGGTTACAATACTAGGACCTCAACCTTTAACTTAAATCAGGTAACAGGCATCTGATTGGCTACCTTTGGTAAATGTCCAGGTGAGCTCCCTAGTTCTTTGTGTGAGCATCTTTCTGTATACTAGTTAATCTGCTTTCATCAGGTTTAATTCTTGATACTCTCCTCTATCTAGATTTGGCACCTGTGTCTCATGACTTTAAACACTATAACTAATGAAGATATCCAATAATAATAAGAAGAAAAATAAAAAATTCCAAGAATCTTACCAGCCCCAATTTCAGCCCTGGGACTCCAGGCTCTTCTTGGACGTTCTTCCTGGCATATCTAATGCCAAAAACAAACTCACGGCCATTGAGTCAGTGCTGACTCATAGTAGCCCCCATTGGGTTTCTGAGGCTGTAAATCTTGATGGAAGCAGACTGCCTCATCTTTCTTCCATGGAGCAGCCAGTGGGTTCGAACCACCAACCTTTTGGTTAGCAGCCAAATACTTTAACCACCATACCACCAGAGTTCCTTGGGATATCTAATAAGTATCTCAAATTATTATATACAAAACTGGACTCTTGCTTTTAGTCCTCAAACCTCTATTGCTCCCAGGTTTCCTCTTGTTAGGAAATTGCACACCTCTCATCCAGTTACTTGGGCCAAAACTGAAAAGTCACCCTCTTTCTCCATTTCCCCTCTCCAACAAATCCATCTGCAGTCCTTCCTTCCTTCATTCATTCAACAAGTATATTTATTGAGTACGTGGGATGTGCCAGGCACTCTTCTAGGCTCTTGAATAAACACTGAATAAAGTACATAAAGATTTTTGCTTACATTCTAGCAGGGGAGGTAAAACTATGGAAAAAAGAAAATACCAATCAAGGTGAAAAGTATCAGTAGGGCAGGTTATAGTGCTAAATAGACTATTCATGAGGTTCAGTGGGAAGGTAAAATTCACACAAACCCTTGAAGAAGGTGAGAGCTTTGGGCATTCGGATATCTAGGAGAAGAGCCTGGCAGAAGGAACAGGTAGAGCAGCTTGGCATGTCTGAGGAGCAAACAGAAAGGAGGCCAGTGGGGCTGCAGTGGCATGAATAAGCAGAAGGGTATTGGAGACTCAATCAGAGAAATAAAGCAAGGTCCAGATTGGATACATTATTGTGAGGATTTTAGCTTCTACTCTAAAATCAGAAGTCATTACAGGGTTCTAAGCAGAGGAGTGACATAACCAGATGTACATTTTAAAAGGATGAAACTTGGGGCTTTGTTGATGTTCCCTAGTGCCCTCTGACAGGAATATACCACAAATGGAATGGCCTTAATTAACAGGAGTTTATTCTTACAATTGGGAGGCGTTAAGTCCAAGTTCAAAGTGCCAGGCTCTAGGGGCTGAGTGAAAGCCCCTCAACCTTGGGGTCCATCTCTGCCTCCTGCTCCTGGCCCACTGGAGCTAGAGGTGTTTCTTCACTCAGACAGCTGCTGGCTGTTGAGGCTGAGAAGCCCCAAGGTTGACAAGTAAAAAGGCACAGTCCCGATATTACCAAACCACACAGCAGGCCATTAACTTAAGTCCCTTCTAAGTCCCAAGGTCAGCAGAGGATAACAGGCTGCTGAGCAATGACATGGCTACATGCAGGGTCCAAACATTCCATAGGCTAGAGACCATTCCCAAGTCTTCTCCTTATATACAGGAAGCAGACCACATTCCCAAAGGCAGCTACTCAGCTGCTTGTGGTAGCTCCTACCATGAAGTTGATTGCCAGTCTCATCATGGGGAATAACTACCACCAGCTGCCCAGCCATTCAACCAGGCCCAGCCAAATTGACAGAAAAACATAACCACCACAGTTGAGAATAGACTAGGAGTGGGGGAGGGGAGGAACGGCAGAAGCAGGGAGAACTCTTAGGAAGTGATTGTGACTCAGTCCAGGGTGATAGTAGTGCAGGTGATGAAAAGTGCTAGTTTCTGAATATATTTTGGAAAAAAGAGGCAACAGATTTTGTTAATGGATGTGGGGTGTGAGAGAAAGAATATTTAAGGATGTCTCCAAAGTTTCTGGCTTGAGCAACTACGAAGATGGAGTTGCTATTAATCTAGACTTCAAAACATATCCCAAATCTGACTACTTCTCTCCATTTCCACATATTTATCACCTCTTCTCCCCTGGACCACTGCAGTGGCTTCCTAACTTGTCTTCTTGTTCTTTCACCCTCTAGTCTATCCTTCACATATACTGTCTGTGGTACTTTAAAAATGTAAAACATTTGCTCAGAACATTCAAGCAGAATGAAAACCAAATGCTTTATCATGGCCTACAGGGCTCTGTGAGATCTGACCCCTGACAAAATTCTTGATCTCATTTCTCACACTGTGGCCACACTAACTTTCTGTCTTTGCTCCTCAGACATTCCAAACAGTCTGTTCAGGGCTTTTGCCCTTGCTGTTCCTTCCTATACCTGGTATGCACTTCCTACAGATGTTCATGTAGTTTGCTCCCTCATCTAATTTAGGTTTCTGTTTAAATGTTATTTCCTCAAAGACGACTTTCTATTTTAGTGTTAACCTATTCTACACCACCAGTCACTCACTTATCTATTCCTTCACTATTTTTTTCAGAGCTCTTATTACTTGAAATTATATTACACATGTATTTATTGTCTCTAGTTTCCAATAGAGTGTAAGTTCCATATGGGCAGGGATTTTGTCCTTTTCTTTGATGCATCCTCAGCTCCTAAAACAGTGGCTGCTCTAGAGTAGACACAAAAGTATTTGTTGAACAAATGTGAGGCTTAATTAAGACAATTCATATGAAGAGCTTAGCATGGTACCTGGCACACAGCAAGCAACAGGATGACGCTATGTGCTGATGTTTCTCCCTGTCTCTCCAGCTGTCTTTTCTCATGTCCCTGTCAGTCTCACCCTTGTTCCTCTCCACTCAGCCATTAAATGTCAATTTCTCAAAGATAAGTCCTGGGCCTTCTCTTCTTTTCACTTGATATTCTTTTCCTAAACTCAGCTAAATTCCTGAGAGAAGTCTATCCTGAGCAACATGTCTTGACCAGGCCCCAACCATCATTCTCTATCCAATACCCCATTTTATTTCTTTAATATACTTAATCACAATTGGTGATTATTCATTTCCTTGCTTTTGAGAAAAACAACTCCTGAAACCCAGGAACTGGACTCATATTAGTAGCTAGGCCTTGGTGTTTGTTCTGGTTACCTAGTACCGCTCTGACAGGAATATACCACAAACGGGATGGCTTAAACAAACAGGAGTTTATTCTTACAACTTGGAGGCTTTAACTCCAAGTTCAAAGTGCCAGGTTCTAGGGGCTGGGTGAAAGCCCCTCAACCTTGGAGTCCAGCTCTGCCTCCTGGTCCTGGCCCACTGGAGCTAGGGGCGTTTCTTCACTCTGACAGCTGCTGGCTGCTGAGGCTGAGAAACCTCAAGGTTGACAAGTAAAAAAGCACAGTCCTGATGTTACCAAACCACACGGCAGGCCATTAACTTAAGTCCATTGTAAGTCCCAAGGTCGGCAGAGCATAGCAGGCTGCTGAGTAATGACACAGCCCCGTGCACACGCAGGGTCCAAGAATGCTGTAGGCTAGAGCCCATTTCCAAAGCTTCTCCTTATATACAGGAAGCAGACCACATCCCAAAGGGAGCTACTCAGCTGCTTGTGGTAGCTCTCACCATGGAGTTGACTGCCAGTCTCATCATGGGGAATAACTACCACCAGCTGCCCAACCACTCAACCAGGCCCAGCCAAGGTGACACACAAACATAACTACCACAGTGTTGCTTGGAGCTGGCCTGCTGCTCATAGCTAGGCCATGGTGTTCTCCTGTTGAACATAATCTCAGAGAACACTACCTGATAAGGTCGTTCGGTGACCAAGAGAAAGTGAGGCAAATTTCATAGTCTTGTCTAAGCACAGACAAAAAATGTCACTATGCAAATCAAAACACCAATTCTACCTGCCTAATGAGAGACTGCTACTGCTTTACCAGTTACAGTGTTAGCCATGCTTCATTCTTCCCTCCTTCTAAGTAGGATTTGAGATATGCATTCATAGAATCGTCCCAACCTCTTGACAGCACCCAACCCAGAACAATTCTCTGCTTCTTTGAGCCTTCCCCCAAATCACCTAACACAAGCTCTAATCCCATGTCATTCTGGCTGTTGTTAGCTGCCGCTGAGTTGACCCTAACTCATGGCAACCCCATGTACAATGTAACAAAACACTGCAACATCCCAGGTTGCAGACTGGACCTTCATGATCACAGTTTTTATTTGCTGATTATCAGATCACCAGACCTTCCTAATCCATCTTAGTCTGGAACCTCTGTTAAAGTCTGTTCAGTATCCTAGCAACACACAGGCCTCCACTGATGGGAAGGTGGTGGCTGTGCTTGTGGTGCATTGGCTGGGAATGCTAGTCCTGTCTTAAGGAGATGCCTCATGGTTACACATGCAGAGACTTAAATCCAACTGTTTGACTATAGGTTGTTCCTATGGTCTTTAGACGGAAGGCATGGATAGATACTTTTACTCTTTTACTCTCTATTGAGCTCCAGATTTTAGCACAGTGAGTGGCTGGTAGAGGCAGTTCGTCTCACTCTAACATGCTTTCATTGGCTGAGAGCCCCTGTTTTGCTGAGCAATGGCTGTCTGGAACAGAGACTACTTTTCCAACCTTCACTCACAGCTAGGTGTTAGCCATGAGATAAGTTACAGCCAGTTGGATGGAAGTTGGAGAACTGTATGTTAACTTTCAGGAAATTCCCTTCAAGACAGCTGTCCCTTTCTTCATCTTGAGGCTTAGAACATGGATGAGAAAGCTAGAGCTTAATTTTAGCCTGTGAATAGGAGGGTCTTACCCTAGGGATTGGAGTCCTTGGGTGGTACAAATGGTTAACGTATTTGGCTGTTAAGAGAAAGGTTGAAGTTTTGAGTCCACCCAGAGGTGCCTCAGAAGACAGACCTGGCAATCTGGTTCTGAAAAACCAGCTTTAAAACCAAATGGAGTTCTACTCTGACACACATGGGGTCATCATGAGTTAGAGTTGACTCTACTGCAGCCGGTACCCTAGAGAGTGGGGAGCTGAGAGCTGGGGGAAGGAAGTTCTAAGGATCTCGTGGCATTGTCATACAAGCTTCGAACTGTCTACCTCTTCTTGACTTGTAAAAATAAAATTTCTATCTTGCCTTAGGGAGCTCTGGTAGCGTACCACCTAAGGCATTTGACTGCTAACTAGAAGGCTGGCGGTTCTCAGAAGGAAGATTGGGCAATCTACTTCTGTAGAGATACTGCCTCGGAAACCCAAGGAGGGGTCATTGTGATTCGGAAATGACTTGATGGCAGTGAGTTCTGATATTGCTTTAGAAGCCCTGGAGGTACAGTCCTTGGCTGCTAACCAAAAGTTCAATGGCTTGAACTCACCAGAGACTTCCCAGGAGAAAGATGTAGCTGTCTGGAACCATAAAGATTACAGCCTTGGCAACCCTATGGGGCAGTCTACTCGGACCTATAGGGTCACTATGAGTTGGAATCCACTCAGTAGCAATAGGTTTGTTTTGGTAACTTGTTTTATGATTAATTTTGGGTTTCTGTTACAACTGAGCTGAAACCTGATACATTGAAACATAATAGGTACTTCATAAATATTAACTGAGTGAATGAAGTATCCATGCTCATGGCTTCAACCACACCTACATGCAAATATTCATATTTGTCTCTAGCTTTAATCTAAACAAAACTATGTATCAACTACTCAGTTTCTCTCTCTCCTTAGATGTCTTAAAAGGCAGTTTAGATCCAATAATTCAAAAAGCAAATTAATGACATTTTGCCTGTTCTCTTCCAATGATACCTTGCTGAGTAAATGGCATTTACACAAGCCAGACCCATCCCGATGAACTTAAAATACTTGTTTTACTTATTTCCAAATGTCCACTTTTCTGCAACACCACTACCAGGGTCTAAGTTACCACCATGACTCACCTGTACTACTGAAATAACTTCTAACCTCCACTTCCAAGCTTGGTCCTCTCACTCCATACATCATCAGAGGTGATCTTCTAGAAAAGCCTTTCTAATCCACGACACTCACCTGCTTATTAATACTCTTCAAAGGCTTCTGTTATCTGGCTCCTGTGCCTTTGCCTTGTCTTCCCCGCATGTTTCTCTTAGCTCACCACAGCCCTTTGCCTAGACCACTCTTCCCTCACCTCCATCCTTTAGAGCTCGTCTGTGTGATGTCTTTCCCTGACTCTCTTTAGTATACACTTTTTTCACCACATCTCAGCACTTATGACAGTTTGATTTTGCAAGCATTTGTGATGAGTTGGTAAATGTTTGTCCCACTTTAGATTTTAAACTTATCTGTTTTGGCTCTCAGTTATCGCTTGTTGTTGTTGTTGTTATGTGCCATCGAGTCAAACCCGACTCATAGCGACCCCTCCTTGGGTTTCCGAGGCAGTATCACTACGGAAGTAGGATTGCCCAACCTTCCTTCTTAGTATTTTGCCTGGCTTACAGATACTCTACAAATATTTGTTAAAAAAAGCTTAAGTTATCACCTCTCCATAAACACCAAAGCTACAGACAATGGTAAAATGTTTAAATATTAGTTGGTGGATACCTGTTCTTTCCTTTTCCTACAAACTTTACCCTTGAACATAATGTAGCTTGGTCTAGATGATGCTTGTAAGTTGATGGAACCCATCTGTTCTTTCAAACTAGAAGAAACTTAAGCTTTGATAGTCTCCATTACCACTGTGTATGATTTAAACGAAGAATGAGCCAACTCCAACAAGAATAACTTCATCTGTACCTCTAGAAGTGACTGGAACACAGGGATTAAAGAAAATGCTTGTTTCCACTGCATTTATTACTAATATATAAAAGAAAAAAATGTTAAAAAGAAAAAAAAAATTCATTCTCAGTTCTCTGACAGCTCTCATCCCTCCCTCTTGCCCACACAATTCCTGACCCATTTCCTCAGGGCAGTTCAAAACTGCATCTGTTCACTGCCGTTTTCACAGAAAACAACCAGTGCCAGGGATGTAAGGGAAGAGAGTGAGAAGAGGGTGACGGTACTGTCCAGGTTCCACCCGAAGACAGAGCAGGTGGATTCACAGAATTCAAATGAAAGGGCAAGGGCTGGTGGCCTCACAATGAGACAGTCTAACTAAAAATGGGCGGAGAGGAGACAGGGCAGGCCCATCAGAGGCTTTTTAAGATGTCTCATGGGCCTGCCAGTCCCAGAATAACCAACACTGGGAGAATAATGGGAAGGACTAGGGAGTCAGTCTCTTGGAAAGTTTCACAATTCTCCCGTGTTGGGAGAAGGGGAAAGTCTAGAGGGCACCAAGAGCTTAACTCATTTTGGCATAAAATGTACTCTAGTGTTGAGAAGCCACAAAAATGCCACAAACACTGAGAAAGGCTAAAAGGGGATGCACAGTTTCACAAAGCACAGTGATCACAGATCATAGCGATAGGGATCATGCTACTGACATAGAAACTACAAAATACAAAAGTAGGGAGAGAGGCCTTTCAGGGAGTAACTCCGTACCAGTCACTCACACTTGACCCCTGTCCAGGTAACCTGGAGAGTTTCACAGAGTAGCTGACAACATTGGGAGCAAGGGGTGTCACATAAAAAAGGACTTGAAAGCAGCAGCTAGAAGAAAGGAATGTTAGGAAACTGCTCCAGGGCTCTCAGGAATCGAGGGCAACACTGGGTATGGGTGGACAGATGCATGAGAAACAGCACCAATGAGGTTTCCTGTTCAGCAGTCATTTGGCAAGGGGGAAGAGAATCCAGGAGGCAGCTGAAGGGAGCAGAGATGAGGTCCTGAAGGTAAGTCTCTCGAGGCCAGATCAGAAGAGTGCACGCTGTGTGCCAGTGATGAGACACAACAATGAACCCCAAATGGGAGGTGGTAGATGAGGGTGGGTGTGTCACTGATTGAGGGTGTTGGGTGGAAGCCTCACAGTAGCTATCACAGGGCCATAGGGAAATTATGGCCACTAGGTCATAGAGGGCTCATTCCAGCCTGGATGGGAAGGCACAGTCTTACAGAGGAGGTCCATTGACGCCTGGGTGATAGAAGGCACAGTAGTCTTCATATCGACAATGGCCCTTTTTGGCAAAGTGTCGGCAGACAGGGCGGTCAGATTTGTCTGTGAGAGTGAAAATTGGGCAGTTTAAAATCTGAGTAAGAAAAGAAAAAAATGTTATAAAACGTAGACAAAGAGGAAGGTCAGATCACCTACTCCTTACCACTTCCAAATGTTTTGGAATAGTAATTTTTATAATGGGAGAAGAAACATTCAGGGCTACTTTTACTTCAAGAGGAAAAAGAACAGCGTAGAGTCATGCGCACTCTGACAAGTGGGCCATTCTGGGAGTAATGGGTATCAAATGTGCAAAGGCATTAACAAAATGAAGCTCACCTTCCATAACCTGGGGTCCATCCTTAGGTGGGCAGGTATTCTTGACAAGGGACCAGCTTTTGAGCCTTCGAGGGTTTCTTTGCTCTTTGTGAAAGGCCCCCCTGGGAGGACCCCCATGGCCTGGCCCTGGAAAAGGAGGTTCAGCATTGACTCCCCACCAACCACGACCATATGGGCCAAACCTGGGACCTAGGCCTCCCCGCATTGGACCTCTACCCCGAGGAGGAGGTGGGAGACTCAGCAGTGGTGGAATTAACTGTCCTCTTGATCCTGGAGGGCCTCTGTGAAGAGCTATAGAGAGAGACAGAGAGAAAGACATAGAAAAGTAATTAATGGCCAGTTTAATCTTGATATAGAAATCCTGATCTTATTTTTATTCTTTATATTGATATACATACAGAAAAAATACTTAAGTTCATAACTCAATTATCACAAAGTAAACACACCTATGTTACCACCACCCAGGTGAACAGATGGAATCTTATTAGCATTTCAGAAGTCCCCCCCTTGTGCCCATGCCCCTCCATTCCTCCCTCCTCCCAAAGGTAACACTATCCTGACTATAACACCATTGGTTAGTTTTTGCCTGTTTTTGAACTTCGCATAAATGGAATCATACAGTCTGCATTCTTTTGTGTCTGGCTTCTTTCGCTCAACATCATGTTTGTGAGATTCATCCAGGTTGGTTGCCTGTAGCAGTAGTTCGTTCATTTTCATTGCAGTGTAGTATTCCATTGCATGCATATACAACAATTTATTTATCCATTCTACTGGTGATGGACATGTGGGTGGTTTCCAGTTTGGGGCTATAACGAAAAATGCTGCTATGAACATTTTTATACATGTCTTTGTCACACAAATGTATGCATTTCTGTTGAGTATATACGTAGTAGAATTGCTGGGCTGTAGAATATATGTTTTAATAGATAAAATCTCACCTTTTCAGAGTGGTTGTACCAATTTGCACTCTCACCAGAAGTTGTTCACATCTTCCACAACACTTGGTATTGTCAGTTGTTTTCATTTTAGCCATTCTGGTGAGCGTGAAAAGTGGTGTTTGTAACTTGCATTTATTTGATGATTAATGTTGAGTATTTGTTCACATTGGTCATTCAGAGATCCTTTATGAGTTGCCTGTTCTAGCCTTTTGCCCATTTCTCTAAAAGACTGTCTAGAAGAGCTCTTTATATAGGCTAATAGCGACTTGCACACATCTCTCACTCTATAGCTTTCTTTTGACTTTTTGTTGTTGTTAGTTGCCTTCAAACCAATTTTGACTTATGGCGATCTCATGAGTGCAGAGTAGAACTGCTTCATAGGGTTCTTAAGGCCCTGGCCTTTTGGAAACCAATTGCCAGGCCTATCTTTCAATGCCCCTTGAGTGGGAGGGAACTGACAACCTCTTGGCTAGCAGTCAAGTGCTTAACCAGCTGTGCCACTCAGGGACTCATTTGGATTCTTAATGTCATTTAATAAGTGGAAGTTTGTATTTTTTAATGTAGATCAATTTATCAATCTTTCCTCTACGGTATATGTGTATCTTGGTGGTTAAAAATTCTTTTCTAGTAGAATTATTCTTTTACTTTTCATACTTAGCAATCTACAGGCCACTTGAAATTGATTTTCACATACAGAATTATTAAGAGTTTAAGTTTTTTTCCCCACATGAATATATAACTGACCCAGAATCATTTACTGAAAACACCATCTTTTTAATGCCACAATATAATAAATAAATACATGTGCAGGCCTGTTTCTGAACTCTCTATGCTATTTATTGACTTATGTGTCTACTATTGTACTAACACCACACTCTTCTAATTACTGTAGCTTTACAACAACTCTTGATATTCAGAGTAAGCTATTTTATCCTTTAAGAGTGTCTTGGCAGTCTCTCACTCTGACACACAGTATTTCCATATAAAGATGTAAAATGTTTATTTCCACAAGAAATAATAGGAATTCTGACTGGGAATGCATTGCTGCTATAGGTCAATTTGAGAAGAACTGACATTTTCACATTGAGTTTTCAATCTGTGAATATACAACATCTCTCCATTTACTTAGGTATAGAACCACTGGTCTTCCGATTTTAGGCCCCTTCTGGGTTTTACTCCCTCCCTTGCTTTCTTTTCTAGGACTTAAGGAGCAGGGCCCCTTCCACCTCACCTGACTTGGGGTCACCAGGCTTTCCATTGGCCATGGGGGGAGGGCCCAAAAGGCTGGGTGGTCCTGAAAGTAGACACGAAAACATGGTCATCAGAATGAACTAAAGGACTGATGATCATTCTGTTCTTATGTGTTTTCCTTCTACTACACATTTCTTGGAGATTTGGTAGCACAGTGCCTAAGGCACTTGACTGTTAACCAGAAGGCTGGTGGTTCAAACCCACCAGCCACTCCTCGGAAGGAAGGTTGGGCAATCCTACTTCCGTAGTGATACTGCCTCGGAAACCCAAGGAGGGGTCGCTATGAGTCGGGGCCGACTCAACGGCACATAACAACAACAACAACACACATTTCTTAGTCCAATCAGTAAGCCAAATACATTCTCAGCAATGTTGTCCAGTTCTCATCCCACCTATCTGCCCTTCCTTTGCAAAGCTGTGTCAGGGCTGCAAAAAGTAGACTCAGTCCTAGGGAGCCAGGGAAGATACTGATAACTTTCTCTTGCCCTTAGTGATGATATCCAAAACATCACAAGTAATTCTCTTCCCGTTCTCCCGAGGAAAGAGCAATTTAGAGAAGGCTGCACTTCCACCTTCCCTGTGAAAATCTGATCTCAATCACCCCAGTCACCACAATGTGCAACCTTTCTTCGGCCCCTCTCCCCTGCCGTTCTGCGAATGGGCGTATAAGCCCTTTACCCTCTTCCCCCTGCTCTCCCTAGAAAGGTTTTTGGGTCGGATTAAGGTTTAGAGTTCAGGTAAGAGAAGTCCTCGTTCAAGGCTTCATCCCAGGTACGCTCCCTCTCCCAGCGCTTGCACCCTTCCTTCTTCCATCAGAGGGTCCCCTCCCCACCTTGTCAGCCCCTAGCTTCTCGCCAGGACTGGCTGACAGGGAGGTACACCTCCTGGGCTCCTCACCGATGGGACTCCCGTCGTCCTCGTCACCAGTCTCTTCCCGCTCTGGCAGTGGGGGCTGCGGCGGTGGAGGCTGCTGCTGCTGATCCTGCTTCTTTCGCTTCGGCATCGTGGCTGCGGCAAAGGCTACAGAGGGATTTGGAGGGCAGTGAGGAAGGGGCAGGCTGGGATTCTGTTTCCGCTTCCGGGGTGCGGTGGACAGTGAAGCTGATGCTCCCGCCAATTCATTTCCGGAAGACTGTGGGGAAAATTTGCTGCAGCCCTATTCTCACATCTTTGCCAGGCACAGAGACAATGCAGAGCTTTCTCTTTGCTGCATTTTTATAAAGGCCTAAACAAATATTCCATTCCTTCCGCGCCGCTGAGAAAACACCATAACCCGTTCCTCACAGTGCGCCATAGAGTCCAGAGGGTCTCGACCAGAAGGCCTGAGATGCCAGAGCTGTCGCATCCTAAATCCGCCACATCCGGTCCCCGGTTACTATAGTAACAGCTGTAGGCACAACTTGGTGCTCTCTGACCTCCTTCCAAAAGTCCTCTTCCCATCCAGGTTTCCCTCCTCGCCCGCGCTTATCCTTAGGATCTGTAAACCTGCTCCTTCTTGCCATTCTGACACAGAATTTGGGTTCCAGCAGAGCAGCGCCCAGGATACTTGAGATCGCCACCGGGTCCTCAGAACGTCTGCCCCTGTAGCACAACAACCTGGTTTCACTCCTGGGATGCGTCAACCTCAGGGTTGGTAAAGCAGCTTCTACGTGTCCACGCCCCCTTCTCTCCCAGTTGGTAGGACCCGCCCTCCGCTCCGCCTCCCCCGCCAGGTGAGTGGTAGCTTCTCAACGGCGCACAAGGTAGTGATGACATACGTTCCCCCTCCCCCGAAAGAGAGTTGGTAGCGTCCGTGACGAAGTTAGTCTGATCCTCCCACGCGCGTCTCCTTCCTTGCTGCCGCTGCGCCCTCTTCATGAGACTGGCTCTCATGTGCGGGTAGCCCACTCAGCATCATCCTCTAGCCTTGCTCCAGGAGGGAAGTGACTGTATTTCCCCTGTCTGCCTTCTACCTAGGCCGCCGTGGCTAGTCGCTCGGCCCGCCCGTTGACGTCACCTGCTAGCCCCGCCCCCTCCAGGGTCCCGGGCCCTTGCGGCGGGGGCTGCCCGGGGGGAGTCAGTTGAGGCGGCAGGAGCTCGGCGGAGGGCCGGCCAGGTGTCTGGTCCTGGCCATGCCGAGGAAGAAGCCCTTCAGCGTGAAGCAGAAAAAGAAGCAGTTGCAGGACAAGCGGGAGCGGAAGCGAGGTCAGTAAGAGAGCGGGAGGAGGGGGCGGGGCTCGAGCTCCCGCACATCTGGAGGGAGAGGTGTGCCCGCCGCATCTCTAGAGGGCGTGGGGGGAGGGCAGAGCGCGAGGCGACCAGCGCGGGAGACCGCGGAGGTTCCTCCACCTTAGCCCCCCTACATCTGGATGGATTGAGGGAAGGATGGAGAATTGGGGGAGGGGAATTCCTCCAGCTCGAACCGGGCACCATCCCCGCAGCTCCCTGGAGGAGGGGTGAGTACCCCCACGCACATCCGGGAGGGTCCCAGCAGAGAGGCTGGGAGAACTAGGCCTTGAAAGAAGTGGGGTGCTGTGGGGAGGAGTCAGGCAACCTAGGAAGGGGGTCTTCAGGCCCCTGAGAACTGGCCGGCACTGGCGTCACTGGCCCCTCCTCGTAGGACTTCAAGATGGGCTGCGCTCCAGTTCCAACAGCCGCAGCGGGAGCCGGGAGCGGCGGGAAGAGCAGACCGATACCTCTGACGGGGAGTCTGTGACCCATCATATCCGCAGGCTCAACCAGCAGCCTTCCCATGGGCTGGGCCCGCGAGGCTACGACCCAAATCGGTGAGGGTGGGCGGGCATGGGGATGGGAGTGTGGGTGTGTTGGCAGGGGCTTCCACGACTACCCGGAAGTTGGGGAACGCGGGCTGCTGGTGGAGGCTTGAAAGTGGTGGAGGTGAGGTTGGAATGTCCTTTTAGAGAGCGTGGAGAGAGTTTGGCTTTAGAAGGGTGAAGCTTAGGGTCAGGCTGAGTATCTGTGAAAGAGGACTTGGAGGAAGGCAGACCGAGAGAGAACAACTCTGGAGGGAAAGCTTTGAGAAGTTGCTTGCCCAAGAGGAGGGAAGATGAGTTTGTGGCTACAAGATTGTGCTGGATTCCTGGTCCCTGTCTGTCTAGATACCGGCTGCATTTTGAGCGGGACAGCAGGGAAGAGGTGGAGAGGAGAAAGAGAGCAGCCAGAGAGCAAGTGCTCCAGCCTGTCAGTGCTGAGGTTCTGGAGCTGGACATCAGAGAGGTCTATCAGCCTGGTTCAGGTGAGTGAGAGGTCAGCATCGCAATATTTGGGAAGGAAATGCACTGGAGAAGGGAGTTTGGAAGGGTCTGAGCTGACTGTAAGGAAGGAGAGGTCTGGGATGCACCTTTGAGTCCTGAAACTATCTTCATACTTACTTGGACTTTTTATTGGTTTCCCAGCCTTGGACTTTCCCCGACGTCCTCCTTGGAGCTATGAAATGTCCAAGGAGCAACTGATGAGTCAGGAGGAACGGAGCTTCCAGGAGTATCTTGGAAAGATTCATGGGGCTTACACATCTGAGAAGCTCAGCTACTTTGAGCACAATCTGGAGGTGAGACTAGAGTTGGGGTAAAAGTTTGGTGTAGAAACCCATGGTCAAGTTGATTTGATTGGGAGGGGGACTCTGGCTCAGGTTCTCATCTACCATCTGTTTTTCAGACATGGAGACAGCTGTGGCGAGTGTTGGAGATGTCTGACATTGTCCTGCTCATCACTGATATCCGACATCCAGTGAGTAAGGGAGGTGAGGGTGGACAAGGGGGAAGGAATATCTTGTGGAGTCAAGGTCAGAGGCAGGAGTTGGGAGACAGAGAGGCATCTTTTTTCATTTCTAGCTCCTCTACCCTGTGGTGATGTCTGCAGTCAGGGACTCAGTTCTATACTTACCTGTTGTTATAGCCTGTCATTCTTTTCCTGGCTCTCCCTTTCTATCCTTCGTTTGACAAATAATTGCCCACCAGAGGTAGGCCAGTGGAAAATCCCAGTGTGGAGCTCTAGAAGATTCTATGGAGGCAACTGGGGACGTCCCCTGCCTCATCCATAGGTGCCCTTTCTTCCTTATGTCATTTCTCTAGCACCACCACCTCAATTGTCACCTTAGTTGCTATAGGACTCAGGCCTCACCTGGAATGCTAGGGTAGTGGTTAAGACTGTAGATTCTGGTACTGGACTGTTCTTTTGCAAATTTTGGCTTTTTTACTTTACTGTTGTCCTTCAATACGAAAGAGAGAGGTCAGTGGGGACATTTAGGTTGGAGGTCCTTATTGGCATGTACACGTACACTTCTATACACATATGTATACCTATTCACATAGGCATACACATACAGAGCCACACATTCTCAACATACAAGCACACATATGTACACATATGTGTGTGTGTACTACCTAAGGCATTTGACTACTAACCAGAAGGCTGGTGGTTCAAACCTACTAGCTACTCCTTGGAAGGACGATTGGGAGATCTACTTCTGTAGTGATACCGCTTCAGAAACCCAAGGAGGGGTCGCTATGAGTCAGATCCAAGTTGATGGCAGTGAGTTTGGTTTTACATATATACAGTTGTATACATAGGAAAACATGTATTAATTCTTTGTCAATCCCCTCTTCCTCTTTCCTGATACTAGACTTTATTTAAGCATGCTAGGAGTCAGTATTTTCTTGTCTTGTTTTTGCCTTATCTCCATCCCTCATCATGACTTGCAGTAAGTCCCCTAAAGACTCATGCACTAGTATTACTAACCTATGTTTTATCTTCTTAAGTGTGGCTGTTTCATTGTTTTCACCCTAGAATCTGCTACTGCCAGAGCCTTGTCTCTGAGCTGTGCCTAGTGAATGGGGATCTGGAGGCAGAGGACTCTGGGTTTCACTGCTCCATCCCCTTATGAATCCTGCCACAGGTTGTGAATTTCCCACCAGCACTTTATGAGTATGTGACTGGAGAACTTGGGCTGGCTCTGGTGCTGGTCCTGAACAAAGTGGACCTGGCCTCACCAGCTCTTGTGGTTGCCTGGAAGCACTATTTCCATCAACACTACCCCCAGCTCCACATCGTCCTTTTCACCTCTTTCCCTCGGGATCCTCGCTGTCCACAGGACCCTAGTAGTGGTGAGTGGGCAATTAGAAAGGCACACTGCTGGAGGTGAGGTGGCAGGGGATCAAAGGGAAAACAGGCTTGTTGACAAGGGGTACCTAATCTTTAGCCCAAGGATGGTGGCAGAGATGGGAAGCAGAAGCCAGTGTACTAACTCTTTGTGCCCTGTGACCTCAGTCTTGAAGAAAAGTCGGAAGCGAGGGAGAGGGTGGACTCGGGCCCTGGGACCGGAGCAGTTGCTGAGAGCCTGTGAAGCCATCACTGCGGGAAAAGGTATGTGTCCCTCATAGGGGTGCTGTGGGATACCCAAGGCCTGGAGTTGTTTTGCTGATCTTTCCAGAAGTCAGCCCCTCTATTATGGAAGTGTGACAGAAGCCCGAGGGAGGGATAGAATAGGGAGCAGGCTGAGCTTGTTGGGGCTAGAAAAGTAGCAGGTAGGTGGGCACCTCAGTGGTTTGGTACCTTTAGTCTTCCCAGTACTTTTCAGAAACTCAGAGAAATGGCAGTAATTCTCGGGCTGGGCTCACATGAAAGATGGGGTGTCTATGGCTTGCTGTTGTGCAGGCTGACACTACCCAACTCTAGAGGGCACCAGTCAGTCCCATCAGCTGTGCAATGCAGTCTATGCCATCATTCACAGCAGCTCTAAGAAGAACTTCTTTCATCTTCTTTCCTGAGTAGTTGACTTGAGCAGCTGGCGGGAGAAGATTGCTCGGGACGTGGCTGGGGCCACCTGGGGTAATGGCTCTGGGGACGAGGAGGAAGAAGATGATGGGCCGGCAGTCTTGGTGGAGCAGCAGACTGATTCAGCAATGGAACCAGCTGGCCCAACCCGAGAGCGCTACAAGGACGGAGTGGTGACCATTGGCTGTGTGGGTAAGGAAGTGGCAGCCCAGGCATGGTGGCCTCTTTGGAGGCACAGAGTTTCAGTATTTGGAAAAGTATTTGCCAAATTTCACTATTGGAAAAGAGGGGTGATGATCATGCTTCATTAGACCTCAGGGTTTTTGAGGGGGAAGTCCTCTGCTGGTAGCTGTGGGCAAGGTGGAGGAGGCCATCTGTTGTCCTGGCAGGATTACAGGCACACCTGTGTTAAAGTCCATCCCTTCTCAGCTGTGTGACATTGAGCAAGTTCATAAACCACTCTTGAGTCTTAGTTCCTTTGATTTTAATTTTGTATTGCAATTTAGGTGAAAGTTTGCAGAACAAATTGGTTTTCCATTCAGCATTTCATACTCATTTTGTTTTGTGACATTCATTGCAATCCCCACAATGTAACAGCACTTTTCCCACTTCCTTCCTGTGTTTACCTTTTCCCTTTGTCCTTCTTTCCCATCCTTTTTGATCTTGATGCCTTTTTGATTTTGCGTGCTTAATTGTTCCAAAGAATGTGTACCTCCTTGGTATTATTGTTCACCTTACAGGCCTGTTGTATGGCTGAAAGTTGAGCCATAGGCTGAGTTCAGTTCCAGGCTTGCAGGGTACCTAAGGGCCATAGTCTTAGAGGAGTACCTTTGATTTTATAAATGAGGATATTGATACCTAATTAAAAGAATGGACATGAGGGATGAATGGAATAGTGTTAAGAGTGCCTAACAGTGACTGACAAATAATCATAGTGGTAAAAGCAAAATTATTATTATAGCTTAACACTTACATGATGCTTATTATGTACTGACCACTGTTCTAAGTGACTTGTATATAAATATATACATATATAATACATTAATCAGTTTCATAATACTAATTTTTAGTTGTAGCAATGAACCCATAGTAGAGTTATCATTAAATCATGGTAAGCACTCAGCAAGTATTAATTTCCTTCTGGGTCTTAATCCTTTAAGTCTGTTGTCGAAGAGAAGCTTCCCTTAACCAGGAACTTTGGCTCTGCTCTTAGGAGAAAAGAATGACAGTCCAGAGCCCCTTTTCATTTTGGGTGGGATTCCTTGGAATTCTATTTATTGGAAAAGTGAGAAGAGATCTTTGTCCAGTTATATCTGAGGTAATACTGGAATAAAAAAGGGCCCAGCACAGAAGAAACTGGGAGAGTGGAATAGAGAGTGGGGCTCCTTGGCAATGCTCTGGACTTACTTTCAGTCTCCTTTCCATCTTGGGAAAGACCTGCCTGATTGCTGACAGATTGCTCCCTTTTCTGGTCACTGCACCCTGACTTTCCTTACCCCTTGACTTCTGACCCTGGGCTTTCCCTCACCTGAGGCCTCTGTCCTCATCAGGAGCCCCTGCACTGAGTTGTCTGTTCATGGGGGTGGGGTCGGAAGAGTAGTGGCTCTGCCACAGGCAGCCCTGAGTTTGGGTTTCCCTTCAGCTCTCATTCACTTATCCATCTAACACATATTTGAGCACCTACCAGGTGCTAGGGAGCTCTGGTAATGTAGTGCCTAAGGCACTTGACTGCTAACCAGAAGGCTGGCGGTTGAAACCCACCAGCCACTCCTCAGAAGGAAGGTTAGGCAATCTACTTCTGTAGTGATACTGCCTTGGAAACCCAAGGAAGGGTTGCTATGAGTCAGGTCTGACTCGATTACAAATAACAGTACCACCAGGTGCTAGGTGCTGTTCCAGGGACTGGATATGTTGCCATAAAAATGGCAGAAAATATCTCTATGGAGCCGTTTTCTTGTGAATGAATAGATTAACAGTCTGAGATAATATGATTTATGGTCAACAAAAGAAAGCATTGAAATGGGATAGAGAGTGACTGAGGGCAGTGCATCCTCAAGGAAAGCCTCCCAAGGAGACACCTGGTAATGAGAGTAGAGAAGCTGTTTAGACATGTGGGGAAAGGGTCTTTCAGGCAAAGTGATCAACAAATGGAAGGTTCTTGAGGTGGAAATGAGTTTGGTGGTGGTGCCAGCAAGAGTAGAGTTTTGGGAGCCAGGGAAGAGTGGTATCGGAATGAGGTCAGAAGGGTCACTGGGACCACATCATGTAGAGTCTTGTGACTATTAGAGGGCATTTTAGATTTTATTCTAAGTCTGATGTAATACTGGAATAAAAAAGGGCCCAGCACAGAAGAAACTGGGAGAGTGGAATAGAGAGTTGGGCTCCTTGGCCATACTCTGGACTTACTTTCAGTCTCCTTTCCATCTTGGGAAAGACCTGCCTGAATCCATTGTGGTGGATTTTGAGCTGAATGACAGGCTCTGGTTTCCTTTTTTAAAGTTCATCTGTGGAATGGAGAATATATGCTTGGGCATGGCAAGAAAGGAAGAAGAGAAAGCAGTGGAGGCTGTTTCAGTAGTCCGGGGCGAAATAGCTCTGGTAGCGTAGTGCCTAAGGCACTTGACTGCTAACCAGAAGGCTGGTGGTTCAAACCCACCAGCCACTCCTCGGAAGGAAGGTTGGGCAATCTGCTTCCGTAGTGATACTGCCTCGGAAGCCCAAGGAGGGGTCGCTATGAGTCGGGTCCGACTCAATGGCACATAACAACAATGGGAGAAATATGAGTTTCTTAGAGTAGGGTGGTAGAAGTGGAGGTGATGAGACAGGTAGGGGCAAACAAAATTGCTGGTGGATTGCATTTGGAGTATAAGACAAAGAGAGGAGTGAAAAAGAACTTCCAGGTTTTGGGGCTGAGCAGGTGGGAATACTGAGATGGGAAGATTGGGAGAGGAGAAGATTCTGAGGGTCAGGCAGGAGAAGGAAACCAAAAATTTTTAAAATCTTAAAGATCCCAAGTAGAGATATTGAATAGATAGTTGGGTATTGGAGTCTAGAGTTCAGGAGGGAGAGGAGGATTGGAGATTTGAATTTGGGAGAGATTTTAAATGTGGAGAGGCATTGGTAGATATAAATAGTGTTTAAAGCCATCAGATTTGATGAGATGTGGGAGGAGGTAGGTGGAAAAGAGAAAGCCAAGGACTGTGCCAGGGCAAGCTAGCATTTAGAGGTTGGTAAAAGGAAGAGGAGGAAAACAGTGTCCTGACGTCAAACGAAAAAACTGTTTGGAGAGGAAAGAAGAGGTTAGCTGTGTTAAAGGTTGCTAATGAGTTGAGTAAGATGAGAACAGAGACTTAACCAGTGGGCTTGACCATGTACAGAGCAGTGGTTTCAGTGCAGTGGTGGAAAGGAAATCCAGATTGTGGTTGGCCAATGAGAGGATGTGCAGCAACATGGGTGAACTTCACATAACATTGTGCAAAAGGAGCTAGACAACAATGCATACTGCATGATTCTATACTTCACATATTGCAAAGTTAAACTGTATTGTTGAAGGGTGCACAGATAATAAAACTAAAAGGAGAAACAGGGATGGAATCTCTTAAAAGTCAGGAAAGTGGTTCACATGTGTGAAGGAAGAGGGTTATGACCCAGAAGGGATAAATGGAGCCTTTGAGGAAGTGTGCTACACTGCTTGCAGAGGTGGGTTATGTGAGATTCATTAATTCATTCTATTAGGTTCATTAATTCATTAGGATCTTGGCTGAAAGTAAAGAAGACCAGAAATCTGTTTACTTGTGTTTTATTTACTATGCAAAGGCATTCAACTGTGTGGATCATAACAAGTTATGGATAACTTTGAGAAGAATGGAATTTCAGAACACTTAATTATGTTCATGAAGAACCTTTACAGAGACCAAAAGCAGTCTTTGAAACAGAACAAGGGGATACTGAATGGTTTAAAATCAAGAAAGGTGTGTGTTATTGTTGTATCTTTTCATCATACTTAATGCAGTCTGTATGCTGAGCATATAATCAAAGAAGCCAAGTTATATGAAGATTGTGGGATTAAGATTGGAGAAGGACTCATTAACAACCTGCGATATACAGATGACCCAGCCTTCCTGGCTGAAAATGAAGGAGACTTCAGGAATTTACTGATGAAGATGAAAGACTACAGCCTTCAATACGGATTACACCTCAACATAGAGAAAACAAAAATCCTCGCAACTAGACCAATAAGGAACATTTTTTGCGTGTGACAATTTGAGTACTTTAACTTATGAAGAAAGTCACCATTCTCAGGTTTTATTTCCTCAATAAACATATTAAACATTTAAAAGACGTAATTACTTGTATACATGTGAATACAAAATGAAGATATACAGGAAATCAGAAAGTATTTTGCCAAAGAAGGAGATTTTGTGCCAAGAATCAGAAATAAGCTCTTCACTGTAATTAGCCTTAAATTTTCCTCTGGGCTTCCTGTCAGGCAAAGTAACAAAGGGAACACAATGTGTTGTAAGCTTTCATTATCAGATAAGAGAAAGCGAGCAGGGCAACTCATTCAGAAGAAACAAATGTTCTAAACAAAATGTATTGGCCCTAATTTCTAAACAAAATGTATTAGTGGAGTCTTTTGGGAAGGGAAGTAAGTTACTAAATAATCTCATTGGTAGTGATCCTTCAGAGGACACAGAAGTGTCCTCCATACCAAGGCCTTGCATTTGAATCATCATTGCAAAAAATTGTATTCAGTACTCTGCCTAGGCAGACATCATAAAGACTTTGTGAGTTCTTTGATCCACTATGTTGTAAGGTGCTGTCAAGTTGTCTCCAGGTCATGGTGCCCCATGGACAATAGAATGAAACCTTGACTGGTCCTGCACCATCTTCACACTCATTGGTAGGCCATTAGCCATTGTCTCAGCCAATGTATATTTTGAGTTCCTTCTAACTAAAGAAGCTCATAATAAGCAGCATCTTGATAAATAGAAGATTGAAGTTGTCAAGGATTTCATTTTACTTGGATCGGCAATCAACATCCATGGAAGCAGCAGTCAAGAAATCAAACCGTATGTTGCATTGGGCAAATCAGCTGTAAAGGACCTCTTTAAAGTGTTTAAGAGCAAAGATGTCACTTTGAAGACTAAAGTGCACCCGACTCAAGCCATGGTATTTTCAGTAGCTTCGTATGCATGTGAAAGCTGAACAGTGAATAAGGAAGACTGCAGAAGAGTTGATCCTTTTGAATTGTGTTGGTGAAGAATATTGAAGGTACCATGAACTGCCAGAAGAATGAATAAATCTGTCTTGGAGGAAGTACAGCCTAAATGTTCTTTAGAAGCAAGAAAGGCTGGACATCATCTCTCATACTTTGGTCATGTTGTTAGAAAAGACCAGTCTCTAGAGAAGGGTATCATACTGGATAAAGTAGAGGGTCAGTGAAAAAAGGAAAGACCCTCAACAAGATGGATTGACACAGTGACTGCACCAGTGGGCTCAAGCATGGCAACAATTGTGAGGATGGCACAGGACCTGACAGTGTTTCGTTCTGTTGTACTTAGGGTTGCTATGAGTCAGGACTGACTTAATGGCACCTAACAACAACAGGCTGTATATTGAAGTTTTCTGTGTTTTTGTGTATGTTATAGTTTATAGTTACAACAAAAATGGTATGAAGAAGTGGTGACAAAATAGACTTCTTTTAAGAAGCTTTACCATAAAGGGGATTGAGAAATGGGGATGATGGGGCTTGTAAAAGGAGCATTCCTCCCTCCCTTTTCTTCTCCTCTCTCCTTTCTTTTTCCTTCCTTTGAAAGGAAATACTTCCTTGTGTTTTAAAAGGGGCATTGTCAGTATGATGGTGTATCTACCTTGCCCTAGCAACAGTGAGCTGCCTGGGAGCAGGTACTCAATGGTCAGAGTTGCATTTTACAGGGTTGGGGTTTTTCCACATAGTGAAGCGAAGGGGAGAGACAGGACCAGGTAGTTCAAGATCTAGGAAGGAGACTGGCTATAGAACTGGGTAACAGAATCTAAGGTAAGAAGGGAAGTGAGTCCATGAGTCAGGCATGATGAGTGTTACCATGTTAGGGCCAGGGTCAAAGAATATTGGAATGAAGGAGCCAGTGTAAGTGAACTGGAAAGATGAGATATAAGGTCAGAGAGAGTGGATCTGGGAACAGATTTTGGGAGTATGCAGTGACAAGTCCAGGATGACCATGGGAGTGGGTAGCTGGGGAGGGGAGTGAAGTGACATCAAAGCACTGAGAGGCCAGCGTGCTGGACAGGAGATGCATGTAGGTACTGAAGTCAGCCAGAATGATGGTGTTGGTGTTTGTGAGAACTGCAGTGATCCAATGATTTGCAGTCTTCTTTTTTTTTTTTTTTTTTTTTATTAGGATTTGGGTGAAGATTTACAGAGTAAATTCACTTTTCATACAGCAGTTCACATATACTTTGTCTCATGTCATTGACCAAAATTTACAATGCAGCAGCTCTCCTCCCACTTCCTCCCCATAGTTACCTCCTCCCAGTGTCCATCCCTTCATACTCTTCGAGAGGCCCATTGTCTGCCAACCCTGTATATGATCTTGGATACACTCTCCATTTAGACATACATAATTGTTTAGCTTGTTCACCCATCTATCCGTCCCTATACCCATGTTTGCTTTCATTGACAACTCAGTATTGTATTTACAAAGGGGTTCATATTTGTTGTTTGTACTGCCCATGTAACTCTCTCTGTCTTTCTCATCCTCAATGCTGCCATATTGGTCACTCACATTTGGTACATTGCCCTTCTCTTCACCCAAATCAATATTTATCTCTATCTATCTAACAGCATTCCCTCCCCTTCCCTCCCACCCCTGGTAACCAACAAGAAAATGTCCTCCAATATATAAACCTTTCCTTAACTTTCACAATAACGGACTAATACAATATTTGTCCTTTTGTGACTGACTTATTTCGCTCAGCATAATGTCCTCCAAGTTCATCCACGTTATGCGGTGTTTTGCAGATTCTACATTATTCTTTAGCGTTGCATAGTATTCCATTGTGTGAATGTACCAAAGTTTGGTTATCCATTCCTCAGTTGTTGGACATCTAGGTTGTTTCCAAGTTTTGGCTATTGTAAATAGTGCGATTTGCAGTCTTCTTGAACAAATTACTGATAGTTATATGAGATGCATGTCTCACTTGTTTTGAACACTTGTATTGTATGGAACTTTGGTGGTACTATGGGTAAAGCATTGGAGTGCTAACCAAAATGCCAGTGGTTTGAACCCATCAGGTGCTCTGTGGGATGAAGATGCAATTTGCTTCTGTAAATATTTATAGCCTTAGAAACCCTATGGGACAGTTCTACTCTGTCCTGTAAGGTCACTATGAATCACAGTCAACTCAGTGGTGGTGAGTTTGGTTTGGTTTACTATACTATACTGCAGACACTGACCATGCAGTTATATGTTATCTGAATTCTGATTACTCTGAGGTGGAAGACATCTACACTGTAAAAAGGGAAACAGGCTTAGAAAGTTAAGTGAATTGACTTAAGGTCACAAAGCTGGTAAGTGGAGAAGCCAGGATTCACCCCTGGCAATCCAAAGCCATAACTTGCTTGCACTGTTCAGTGTTGTACAGCTTCCTTTATTGTTGAATGTTAATTCTGCTTTCATGTATAGCTAAGGCAGCATCCAAGTCCTGCCTGTCACAGAGTGAGGACCTGTGAAATGTTAATTTTCTTTGTGCTTTTCTTCCCTTTCCCAGGTTTCCCCAATGTGGGAAAATCCTCGCTGATCAATGGTCTGGTGGGGCGGAAGGTCGTGAGTGTCTCCAGAACACCAGGCCACACCAGATACTTTCAGACCTACTTCCTCACTCCCTCTGTGAAACTCTGTGACTGCCCAGGCCTCATCTTCCCCTCTCTCCTGCCCAGGCAGTTGCAGGTACTTGGGCAAAGGGAACAGGGGGAGAGAGAGAGAAGGTGGGAAAGGAGGAAGAAGGCTGAGTGCTCTTGTTTCCCTCAGGTTCTGGCAGGGATTTACCCCATTGCCCAAATCCAGGAGCCGTACACAGCTGTGGGCTATCTGGCCTCCCGAATCCCCGTGCAGGCTCTACTCCACCTGCGCCACCCAGAAGCTGAGGACTCCTCAGCAGAACATGCCTGGTGTGCCTGGGACATATGTGAAGGTGGGCTCCATGTGTCTGACTTCTCCCCACCTGGCTTCATCTGCCCTCCCTTACCAGCCATCCTTCTGACATTGCCGTTTACCCTGTCCTATCTCCTTTTCCTCTTCTCAGAGATTCTGTCATTGGACAAAGCAGTTGTCCACTCAACTCTGTATTTCTATCCCAAAGCCAGCAAGATCTTTGGCCTAGAATGTTCTCAGGGAAGCCAGAAAGACTGTGTTATGGGAATGGCCATCATGGTGACTGGCACCTGGTTAACTGACTTCTCTCCCATTGTTCTTTTATCACTCTAGCCTGGGCAGAGAAACGTGGTTACAAGACAGCCAAGGCAGCTCGGAATGACGTGTACAGAGCAGCCAACAGCCTCCTACGGCTGGCAGTGGATGGCCGCCTCAGCCTGTGTTTTCATCCTCCAGGCTACAGTGAACAGAAAGGTCAGAGATCCAAGTATTCTTCCCCATCCCCCTGCTTTCACTTAGGCAAGAGAATGTGGGCTTCGTGGCCAGACAGGGAGGGCCAAACTTGGTTTCCACACCTCTTGTTCAGATCTGTTATTTCATGTCTCTGAGATAGTTTCCTGGTCTGCGAAATGAGAATAATTCCCTCATGGCAATGTTGTGGCAAAAACTGAAGTTAATATGTGCAAAGTTTCTGTCCAGTCCCTGGCACATGCAAGGCCTTCAGGTATTAGGTGAATGAATGAATGCATGCCCACAGCTATAAAGCTTATTATAAAGCTATATTGTAACTATAAAGCTACTTCTTATTATTGCTAGCCTTTGCCTCTTCTCCATCTTTCTCTGGCTTTAGTTCCTTGCTCAAAACTCTCTTCCCTTTTTTTTTTCCTTCTTGTTTTGGTTCTCCAGGCACTTGGGAATCCCATCCAGAGACCATGGAGCTGGTGGTTTTGCAGGGCAGGGTGGGGCCAGCAGGTGATGAGGAGGAGGAGGAGGAAGAGGAAGAGCTGAGCAGTTCCTGTGAGGAGGAGGGAGAGGAAGATCGGGATGCAGATGAGGAGGGGGAAGGGGATGAGGACACCCCAACCTCAGCTACGGGGTCCAGCCTGGCTGCCCGAAACCCTTATGCCCTTCTGGGTGAGGATGAATGCTGAGTCCCCCCCCTGCGCCATTTCCCTACCTAGTATCTTTGCTTTTGGACTGACCTGGGGGTATCTCCCCTCTGCCGCCCCAATTGTGAATAAAGATTGTCTGCTTTGTAGCCCCTTCCCCAGATGGACTGAGGTGAGAGCGGCTGGTTTAGGCTTGCAACTTTGGAAAGTTTTTTTTTTTTTTGGTGCGTTCTGTTTGCTAAGTTAGTTTTTTTAGGAATTAATTCAGCAGGTTCTAAGGCCCTGAAAACAGCTTCCTGTGCCCGCTCTCCCACTTGGCGTCTTGGGAATCCCTTTACCAAAATGGGAAGGGGAGCCAGTTCAGTTTTTTGAGGTTTGATCTAAATCCAACTCCCTTTTGGAGCATGTGCCTTTCCCTCTCTGACAAGTAGCTGCCCTGTGCGCCCCCTGCTGCCAGACCTGGGATTGTACCCCCTGGGAGAAGAAGCAGTAAGAAGTGTCACAAGCGGATGTCTCCAAGTGAGATGTTTACAGGATTTATTCAAGTTCAGCAAATATTTATTGAGGCTCTGCAGTGTACCTGGGCCTCTGCTGAGCACTGAGCATATAAAGATGCACAAATGGGGCCTGACTTAAATTCACCAACCTGGTCGTGATCAAAACCCCACCCTCAGCACCTAAGTATTTGGATTGAGAAGAATATATTATGTTCTCCAAATCCTGGGGCTTCATGTGGTATAACTCCAGAACTTGTCAATAGAAATTTCTGGTTAAGACAAAACGCTTGTGAGAATGTTGATTAAATGTGTGGGAGTAGAGTCTTAATTACAGGAACACAACTAGCATGTACATTTATGATTTGAGCAGACCAGCCCTTTAAGCACAGAGATAGGTTTCATTACTTAAAATCTCAGAAGCTAAGCATGTACAGGATACCTAGGGGAGGGCACAGACCTGGCCTCCTGAATTGCACTTGGTTTGGGATGGAGCCAAGGTGGCCCAGGGCATGGTCTGAACTAGGAGTCATCAGGTGGTCAGAGCCATGCTATGGTATCATCTGCGTTATCAGCAGAAACAAGCTCTTGTGAACTGTGGCACCTTTGGCCTTGCTGGGCTCTGCCTTGTTACATGAGCAGCGGGACTTCCTAGATTTATTTCTTGGGAAAGAGGGAGAATGAACTTTGTCTCGTTGGCTGCCACGATGTTGTTATCTGGTTGGAGGGTAGCACAAAACATAGTTTGACAGGTTAACCATTAGAAGTTGGATGAGGAAGGAAGGAATTTGAAATTCTTTGAAGCGTGCTATTGGATTTCTCTAATGGACAATTAGAGACAGTTTTCTCAAATTCTGGACGATTTCTCTTATACCAGCAGAGACCCTGACAGCCAAGGAGCAAAGGAAGCGAAAGTGTATTTACAAGATGCTGAGGTATCTGGGCCACACATTCCCTTCAGCTCATCCCTTCCACTGTTCTAATGAGGACATAATTACTGGAATTTACACTCAAATGCATAGGTTAAATACCAGCATGTGAATGTGCTTCAAGGTTGGACAGAATGTACCAGAAAAAGTCTGTTGAGAGGAAAGTTTGTCTATCTCTTATCTTGGGCATTTTAGCCTGTGGGGTAGGTCTGCTGATGGAGAAAGGGGGTCCCAGCTTAGCTTCCTCTGCGTCATAATGCTCAGGAGTGTTCAGTGTCTCCTCTGCTGGCGGTGGGGTGGGGACACTGGATTCATCACCTCAGTAGAACCACCAGGAGTCTGTGCCCCTCCTCCTCTGTGCTGCTGCTCTCCACATGTCTTTATCCTTTACTATCTCATGAGTTTCACCAGGGCATTTGGGAGAATCTGAGGATGGGGGTGAGTCAGACCTGAGGTGGAGAGGCAGCTGAAGAGGGGGGATTTTAATGCTAAAGACTTGGAAGGAGGCAACTTAACATCCTCAAGGGTAAATCTCCCAGGTGTCCGTCAGTGACTTGCTCACCCCATAGGAAGATAACATTGGGAAAAGAACTATCTTAGGAACAAACAGATGAAGGAGAAGATGGATAAATGGCACCCCAATCCCAGTGTCTAAGGCACAAGTTGAAAGAGACAAACGAAGGAACTCGGGTCTAGTGCCCCCTCTATGCTGATATACCTGGAAACCTTGTCTTTACTCCTATAGGTCATGCCTACCATGTGGATACTTGGCCATGGAGGTCTGGGGTCTGGTCATTCCCACAGCTGCTGGCAAGTCTCCTGATGGAGAGAAACCAGTGCTCTCTCATCCATGCTGGGACTTCATTTAAATATTGATCAACTTCCAAGCTTCTCTTTTCCCAAACTATTCTGAGTTCTAGCCTTGATTCTGGAACAAGGTAGCCATGTGTGGCCCAGGGTAGATAACTTATCTCGGCCTCTGTTTCTTCATATAATCAGTAACACAAATCGTTGAAAACAGTACGTGCCAGGCATACTGAGTTCTGGAACAAAAAGTAGAATAAGGCATAGACCCCCACCCTCAAGGAGTTAATGCTTTAGTGGAGCAACACCAATAATGCTAATACAGTAATGCAGTACTTCTACAGCACTATGTAAATTATAAAGGTTATTTTCCACGTATTTATTGAGCTATCATAGCTAAGGTAGATGGTACTATGATTATTTCAAGGACTCATTCACCCACCAGACACTTGCTGAGCAATTACTATTTGCCAATCAGTGTGAAGTGGTAAGTGAGAATTGGCCTTTTGTGGGGCTGAGGATTTATTGGAGAATGGAAACAAATGAATTACAAAAGTGTGGTAAGTGCTGTAAGAAGGGTGGTACAGGATCCCTTGGGGCAATGGTAGGTACATACAGGAGGAGCCTTGGGGTGCTGACTAGGAAGGGGTGGAGGACAGGGTTTCAAGCTATGTATAACAAATGAAATACAACTAGGAAAAAAAAAAAAAGTGATCCATGGTGAAGAATTGCTATGGGAACACCCAATAGGGACAGATAAGCTAGTCTTGGCCTCTTAGAGGAACACAGATCCAAGCCGAGGCCTGAAGACAACAGGAGTTAGCTAGGCAAAGAGAGGAAGAGCCTTCCAGGCAGACGGAACAGCAAAGGTCAAGGAACAAGTGCATAGTGACTTTGGAAGGCTGTAATTTGTTCAGTATGGCTGGGGCAGAAGATGCAAGGGAAAAGTAGGGAAAGGTGAAGCTGAAAAGATAGGCTTGGTCCCGCTCTTGCTGGGCCTTGCCAGTCATAGTACAGATGTGAGGCTTTATCCAGAGCAATAATCAAGCACATTAAGCCTAAGATTGAGAAAAAGATCTGTGCTCAGAGGCCTCATTGTAGTTGCAATGTGGAGAACAGTGTGGGAAAGGGAGAGGTCAGGAGGTTTTGCAGCAATCTTAGTGGTAGAGAATACAAAGCAGAATTAATGTGGTAGCAGGTAGAAAGGAGAAATGAGGTTTAGGTAGTAGAAGTAACAGATCTTGAGGATTGTTTTTCTGTTTGGGGAGGGAGAGGAACAAGTTAGGGTGCACCCAGACTTGGACAGCTGAGTGGGTTGTGGGGGCATTTACTGAAATGGGGTTTATGCAAGAGGAGCTGAGGGGAAGAGAGTTTGTGGCTGAAGATAAGAGATTTGGCCACCATCAATATATGGTGGGATGAGAGTAACTGAAGGTGCTCTGGTGGGTAAGGCATTTGGTTGCTAACCAGAAGGTTGGTGGTTCAAACCCACCAGCTACTCCATGGGAGAAAGGTGAGACAATCCACTGTAAAGATTTACAGCCTTAGAAACCCAATGAGGGTTGCTATGAGTCAGAATCAAGTTGATAGCAGTGGGATTTGGCCTTTTTTTTTTTTTTTTTTCTGTTGGAAAGAGAAAATAGAGATGGTGGAAGCAAGGACAGAATTTTCAAGAATTTGTGTTTGCAATGGAAGAAAATTAGAGGGAGCAGAGTATATGGGATCAAAGGCCTTCCTTTTTAAGTTTGGAGAGTTTTGTGTATTTCAAAATGATGTTAGGAAGAAGGATAGAGTGGAGGAGGAGAGGGTGAAAATGCAGGAGAGCGTGGGGAAAAGTGATGGGATAAGCCCCGGAGAGCAGACAGGGGTGGCACTGAGTCCTGGTACAGGAATGACCTCAGGCAGGAGCTGGTGGCTTCTGTTGTAATAGGAAGAAACAGTGCTGATATTCAGCTGGTTCATACTGGTATAACTCAACTCATTAAAATTCTTCTGTACCAGTTAGCAAATAGTATAAAAGTAACAGCAATAAGCAATAAAAATAATAAGTTCCAAGATGAACTCATCTCAAGCTAATAAAGAGTGCAACAGCCATAAAGAAAAAAATCCTCACAACTGGACCAATAAGCAACATCATGATAAAGACTAAAGTTGTCAAGGATTTAATTTTACTTGGATCCACAATTAACACCCATGGAGGTAGCAGTCAAGAAATCAAATGACATATTGCATTGGGCAAATCTGCAAATGACTGAAGTGTTCCAAAGCAAAGATGTCACCTTGAGAACTAGGTACACCTGACCCAAGCCATGGTATTTTCAGTAGCCTCATATGCATGCAAAAACTTCACAATGAATAAGGAAGTCCAAAGAAGAATTGATGTATTTTGAATTATGGTGTTGGCAAAGAATGTTGAATATACCATGGACTGCCAGAAAAATGAACAAATCTGTCTTGGAAGAGGTACAGCCAGAATGCTCCTTAGAAGCAAGGATAGTGAGACTTTGTCTTGCTTATTTTGGATGTTATCAGGAGGGACCAGTCTGGAGAAGGTAATGCTGGGTAAAGTAGAAAGCAAAAAAAGAGGAAGACTCTCAAGGACATGGATTGACAGTGTCTGCAACAATGGGCTCATACATGGCAACAGTTGTGAGGATGGTGCAGGACCAGGAAGTGTTTTGTTCTGTTCTTCATGGGGTCACTATGAGTAGGAATCAAGTTCAGGACTTATAGTGACCCCTCCTTGGGTTTCTGAGGCAGTATCTCTATGGAAGTAGACTGCCCAATCTTCCTTCTGAGGAGTCGCTGGTGTGTTTGAACTGCCAGCCTTCTGGTTAGCAGTCAAATGCCTTAGGGCACTATACCACCAGAGCTCCCAACTTACTTGATAGCACCTAACAACAACAGCCATTGGTAAATGGACTTCTGGTTTCCCCTGAAATCTTCAAAGTGCCATCCACCGGTGTGGTCAGCTTACAGAGAGGCTGCATTACACCTTCTTTATGAAACACTTAAATCATCATTTAAGATCATCATTTAAAATTATTTTCCAGCTGTGGAATTGCTACTGCTTCTAAATAGTTTATTTTTTATTTTATTGTTACTGCATTGTCATTCTAGTGTCAGTAGTAAGTTGCAGTGTTTTAATATTTCCAAAGTCAAGAATTTGGCAAAACATTAAAGTCTAACTTGAATGAAGAGACAATAAAGTTTGAATATGCTTCTTAATGTGCCTTTTGAATTATTAATGAGAATCTTTTGATTTGTCTGGAAAACAAAGAAGAAATAATATTAATAATGAGCTGTCTTCTGTTACTGTGCAACTTTTCTTCTAAAAAAATTTCTAACATAGAAAAAAGCCAATAAACACCCAAATACTCAACAGAAAGTTTCAACAAATCCCATTTTGCCATATTTGCTTTACTGGGCTCTGTCTTTTCTATCTATTTGTCCATCTATCCATCTATTTGTCTTTCTACTCATCTGTTTATCTGTCTATCCAGCTACCCAGCTATCCATTTATATTTCTATCTTTTTAATTTTTTTTTGCTAAATCGTTTGAAAGGAAGTTGCAGACATCACGACCATTCACTCCTAAATACTTCACTGTATGTCTACATAACCACAATAAAATGTCACACCTAATGAATTAATACTTCCCTAATATCATCCAAGGTGCTTGAATGGTGCAAATGGCTTGTGCTTACCCACTAACTAAAGATCAGGGGTTCAAACCCAGCCAGTGGTTCCACAGAAGAAAGGAGATTAGCTTCCGTAATGATTACAGCCAAGAAAATCCTATGAAGCAGTTCTATTCTATAACACATGTGGTCACCATGAGTCAGAATTGACTTGTTGGCAACTAACAACAGCAACATCCAGTTAATACTTAACCTTTACTAACTGAAATGTCTCAAGGTTGTTTTTTTTAACCCCAGGATCCAATCAAATTTTATGATTTTTTTTTTTTTTTTTGTTATGCAGTCTCCTCTTTCCCTTTTTTAAAAATTTAATTGTGGTAAATATATGTGTAACAAAACATTTTCCCTTTTCTTTGTATTCCAGAACAATCCTCCCAGTCTTTTTCTGTCATGGCATAGACTCTGAAAAAACTGGGCCAGCTGTCTTAGAGAATGTACTATATTCTGAATTTGTCTGATTGTTTCTGTAGTGTCTTTTAACTTGTTCATCTAACCCCTGTGTTTTCTTTTTCAATTTTCTGGGTTAGATTCCAATTACTCAGTTTGGGGACTAATTCTTCAAAAATGCTATATACTTCACAAGGCACATAATATGAGGTCATCTCACTATTAGTGATGCTAAGTGTTACCACTTTGTTAAGATGGATACTGCCAGGTCTTTATTATATAAGTTTATATTTTTCCCTTTTGGAAGCAGAAGGTCATCATCTGTATGGCACTTAGGCAGTGTGTGACTAGTCTAAAGAACTTTCACCTAATAATTGGCATTCCTAGTGATTCTCCCCTGAATTAGTTATTACAGCAAAGGTTACAAATGGTGCTTTTCTACTTCTAGTGCTCCTACGTTTATACAAAAAACCATACCCATTTTATTGAAATATAAGGCTGTCAATCTTTATGGAAGTAGATTACCACAACTTTCCATGGAGCAGCTCTTTGGTTTGAACCACCAACCTTCTGGTTAGCAGCCAAATGCCTTACCACTACACCACCAGAGCTCCTTCCTACATTTATAAGGGGGTAATTATTTACAGAGTGTGGTAGTTAAATTTGTGTGTCAACTTGGCTGGGCCTGGTTTGAGTGGATGGGCAGCTGGATGTAGTATTCCCCATGATGAGACTGGTAATCAATTCCATGGTGGAATCTACTGTGAGCAGCTGAGTAGCTGCCTTAGGGATGCGGTCTACGTCTTGTATATAAGGAGAAGCCTTGGAGATAGCCTCTAGCTTATGGCACGCTTGAACTCTTCGTGTAGCCATGTCGTTGCTCAGCAGCCTGGTGTGCTCTGCCAACCTTGGGACTTTCAATGGACTTGAATGAATGGCCTGCCATGTAGTTTGGTAACATCGGGACTGTGCCTTTTTACTTGTCAGCCTTGGGCTTGTCAGCCTCAGTAGCCAACAGTTATCTGAGTGAAGAAAAGCCTCTAGCTCCAGTGGCCCGGGAGCTGGAGGCAGAGCTGAAGCCCAAGGCTGAGGGGCTTTCACCCAGCCCCTAGAGCCTGGCACTTTGAACTCAGACTTAAAGCCTCCAAACTGTAAGAGAGTAAACTCCTGTTTGTTAAAGCCATCCCATTTGTGGTATATTCTTGTCAGAGAGGCCCTAGATAACCAGAAAAGATAGGGAGCCTGGGTGGCACAAGTGGTTTGTGATTGGCTGGTAACCCAAAGTTTGGTTGTTTGAACTTACCCAATGATGCTGTGGAAGAAAGGCCTGCAGAACAACTTCTGTAAAGATCACAGCCAAGAAAACCTTATGGAGCAGGACTGCTCGGTAACACAAGTTTTCCCCATGAGTCGGAGGCTGATTCAATGGCAGCCAACACCACCACAACAATCATCTAGAGAGGAGATTCCCTCATGAGCTGGGGAGTAGGTTTCTGCAGTATAGTAAATTACTTAGTATGTCTTTTCTACCCATAAGTCATTGTAAATTCAGTGGTGGAATGAGCAACTGAGGAGCTCCTGATTGTAAATGTTATCCACCTGGGTTATTTCTGTTGGGCGTGGCACAATGCAATGTTGTGGGAGGTTCTCTCTCAGGTGCTTAGAGTTCTGATGCTATGATTGGCTAGTTTGGCCA
>NW_006921881.1:2603919-2605319 GCF_000298275.1 Orycteropus afer afer
AGCTTTCTTCCAAATTTCTTGGCATAGATGAGTAAGTGCCTACAGCGTGGCATCCATTTGTTGAAACATGTCAGTGGGTATTACATCAATTCCTGGAGCTTTGTTTTTCACCAATTCCTTCAGTGCAGCTTGGACTTCTTTCTTCAGTACCATTGGTTCTTGATCATATGCTCCCTCCTGAAATGTTTGAACATTGACCAATTCTTTTGGTACATCTTTTCTTTTTTTTTTTATGCTTCCTGCATTATTCAATATTTTGCCCATGGAATCCTTCAATATTGCAACTCGAAGCTTGATTTTTTTCTTTCAGTTCTTTCAGCTTGAGAAATGCTAAGCATGTTCTTCCCTTTTTGTTTTCTAATTCCAGGTCTTTCTGTTTTATTATAATACTTTGTCTTCTTGAACCAACCTTTGAAATTTTTTCAGCTCTTTTATTTCATCATTTCTTCTACTCACTTTAGCTACTCTCTATTCAAAAGCAAGTTTCAGAGTCTCTTCTGATATCAATTTTGATCTCTTCTTCCTTTTCTGTCTTTTTAATGACATTTGCTTTCTTCATGTATGATGTTCTTGATGTCATCCCACAATTCCTATGTTTGTCAGCAATCGGTGTTCAATGAATCAAATCTATTCTTTAGATGGTCTCTAAATTTAGCTGAGATATAATCAAGGTCATATTATGACTGTCATGGACTTATTTTAATTGTCTTCAGTTTTAACTTGAACTTGCATATGGGCAGTTGATGATCTGTTCCACAGTCAGCTCCTGGCCTTGTTTTGGCTGAAGATATTGAGCTTCTCCATCACCTCTTTCCACAGAAGTGGTTGATCTGATTCTTGTGTACTCCATCTGGCAAAGTTCGTGTGTATAGCCACCCTTTTGTGTTGTTGCAAAACTAAGTCATTGGTCTTGCAAAATTCTATCATGTGATCTCCAGTGTTATTTTTATCACCAAGGCCATATTTTCCAACTACCGGTGATTCTTCTTTGTTTCCAACTTTTGCATTTCAATCACTAATGATAATTAACACATCTTGATTGCATGTTTGGTCAATTTCAGACTGCAGTTGGTAAAAATATTCAATTTCCTCACCTTGGCTTTGGTGGTTGCATAATTTTGAATAATAGTCATATTAATTGGTCTTCCTTGTAGGGATATGGATATTATCCTGTCACTGACAGTGTTGTACTTCAGGATAGATCTTGAAACATTCTTTGTGACGATGAATGCCACACCATTCCTCTTCAATTTCTCATTCTCGGCATAGTAGATTATATGGTTGTCTGATTCAAAATGGCCAAAACCCATCTATTTTAATTTTACTAATGCCTAGAATATCAATCTTTATGCATTCCATTTCATTTTTGACAACTTCCAATTTTCCTAGATTCATACTTC
>NW_006921881.1:2605419-2612075 GCF_000298275.1 Orycteropus afer afer
TCTGATGCTATGATTGGCTAGTTTGGCCACTCTGCCAAGCTCAAAAGGAGGCCTCCTAGAGGCAGAACTCTCTCTGATTGCTGGTTGAGGAAGACCAACCTCAATGTGCCGAAAGAGACACGCATCCTGGAAAGAGACACATGCTGCTGGGAAAGAGGTGCAAGAGACAAGCATGGCTGAGTAAGACACTGAGGGATATGCACTGCTGGGGGAGAGACTGTGAGAGACTTGGCTGAGAGACGGTGGGCTGGGAGAGAAACTGAGTGTTTTTCCTGAACTTGAATTGTAGCCTGGTACTTCCCTAATAAACCCCATAATCTGTGAGTTCTGTGTGGCCACTGCAGTGAATTAGTGAACCCAGGAGAGAGGTGGTGGGTGCTTTGGGAGGAACGGTTGGAGAAAGGGCTGGAGGGAGGCAGCATGTCTGGCCTGGCAGGAATAAGCCTTGGGTTATTGCTGGTAATCCTGTCTTCCTTTTGTGGGATTAGAGGAGGTCAGAACATGTGGCCTCCTTGCCATTTCTGCAGGTTCTTTCTAAAAGGCAGGGTGTTGTAGATTGAATTATGTTCCCACAAAATATGTGTTGTAAATCCTAACCTCTGTGCCTGTGGTTGTAATCCCACTTGGGAATGGGTTGTCTTTGTTACGTTAATGAGGTAAGATTAGTGTTGGGTGTACCTTGCATCAATCTCTTTTGAGATATAAAGGAGATTAAACAAGTAAACAGATGGGGAAAGGGAGATGCTAAGCTACATGATGATTGTCCAGGAGCAGAATCCCCAAAATGACAGAGACCTTCTTCCAGGGCCAACAGAGAAAGAAAGATTTTCTGTAGAAACGACTCTTCTAATTTGGACTTCTGCCTTCCTAAACTGTGAGTAAATAAATTTCTGTTTGCTAAAGCCATCCACTTCTGGTATTTTTGTTATAGCAACACTAGAGAACTAAGATACAGGATATATGCTTAATTATTTCCCTTTAATTGCCAATTTTCAGACTAAGAAATTGGTGTTATATTAATCTACAAAGGTGGAAAATCAGCTTTCTTCTTTTCATTTTCTTTTTTTTTTTTTTTTAACTACAATGTCAAGAGTTTTTGTGCATTCAATATTTTGCAATAAATTATAGTCATTATTCTTTTTATGCTCAAACTGTAGCACATATTCCCAATGGGAGTCTCTTCAAGTTGACTCCTGTGCCCTTTGTTTATTTTTTGTATTTAAAATACATTTTTAAAATTATAATAAAATACCTAGAATGTCTATATAAATAGAACTAACAGGGGACAAAGCTATGAAAACTTCTCAGGCACAGTCAACCACCCTTATGGAGCAAGTTGTTGGACTTGTGGCCTCAGGACCATGGTCATGGGGGACATCAAGCTCAATTGGCATAAGATACTGTACAAAAACATTGTTCTACATCCTGTTTTGGTGACTAGTGATTGAGGTCTTAAAAGCTTGCAATTGGTCTCTCCTTGTCTAGAGCAAAGAAGAATGAAGAAAACCAAAGACACATGGAAACAAGGGTCTAGTGGACCATGTGAACTTCAGCCTATATGACCATTAGACCAGAAGAACTAGATGGTGAGTGACTACCACTGTCAACCACTCAGAAAGGGATCAGTGCAAGAGATCCTGGATAGAGTGGGAGAACAATGTGGAACAAAATTCAAAATCATAAAAAACCAGGTTTACTGCTCTGATAGAGCCTGGTGAGACCCCTGAGACTATGGCCCCTAGTTACCCTTCAGGTTTGGAACTGAAGTCACTCCTGTGGCTTCCAACCAAACAACAGACAGGTATATAGTGTGAACATTTATACCAGGTAGATACACTCCTTAGAATGATCAATCATGGGAGAACAGAAGGGCAGTATTTGCATAGGGAGATAGCTCAGGGGACAGGAATGCATAGGAAAGAAGGACACAGGGAAGTGGGAAGACAGCTGTTACACTGGGGAAATTCAGTGGCATTAATTACATTCATGGGAGCTCTGGTAGCGTAGTGCCTAAGGCACTTGACTGCTAACCAGAAGGCTGGCGGTTCAAACCCATCAGCAACTCCTCAGAAAAAAGATGGGGCAATCTACTTTCGTAGTGATACTGCCTCGGAAACCCAAGGAGGGGTCGCTATGAGTTGGTTCCTACTCGAAGACACATAACAACAACAATAACAATTACGTTCATAATGTGTAACCATCATCACTATCTATAAAGAGCTCTGTTCAGCTGCATTAATTTCTTTTAGAAGGATCAGTGCAAAGCTGATTCCTGCAAGGCAGAGGTTAAAGATGCCCCAAATGTCCAACTTTTCCAAACTGCTGTACCACTCCATTATCTCTAACATCAATTACTCCTCCTCCCTTCAGTACTTTCCTTCCTGTCTTTGAGTTCCATAATTCACTGCAACATCTCATAGAACTCATGAACCATCAAGGAAATGGCTCACGTGGTTGTGGAGGCTGACAGTCTGGAGGATTCTTTTCACTTAAATCGTTGCAGGGTCTGATGAACACAAATCAACAGTCTGAAGACAGGCTACTGTCTCAGAAGGCTGTGGAAACTGGTGAATCAGGTCCAATGATAGGCTTCTATCTCAAGTCCAAGAACTGGAAGTCAGATGATAACAAAACAGATCCAGGAACCAGAGCAAGAGAGAGAACTTTGCCAGACCATTCATATATATTGGAATATTGGATACAGACCATACCCTTAAGGAAACTAAGGTGATGACTTGAGCCACACCCTCTCATAAGGTGTTGACTCAAGATACATCCTACCCTAATCCTTCCTCATTAACGTAATGGACAACTCACTCCAAAATGGGACCATAATCATAGGCATAGAGGCTAGGGTTTACAACATATCACAAAATGGACTATGGCTAGAAAGGCCATATTAAGTAAATCATTGTACCATAGACCACCCCCTGGCTCTTCTAGCCATTGGCCCTTTCATACATGAAGAATTAACTTGCCCCTCCCACTCATTTTGCCTGTCCCAGTCATTAGCAATTAGTCCTTCAGCAAGACCAAGAGTCCTAAGGGTGAGGTTACACAGGTACCAGCCATTTGGGTCTGCTGCAGGTATCCATCTGATCTGGTCAAGTTTGCCAAAAGTTTGTCTAGTCTTCACCCTTTCTGTCCTCTGATAAAATTTAACTGAGAGATTATTCCCTTGCTCTGAGTCTCTTTTGAGGTATCAGCATAATGCTAGATTTTCTCACTGCATAACCCATTTAGTCCTTCCTTTACCTTCAGCTGTTATTTCTCCTTCCTTCCATTTGTGATTTGTTTTTACCCAAACTTTTCCACCTTGGGAAGGGACGTCAGGTTCAGCTGCTATGCCAGTCCAGCAAGTGCTTCCCCTTCAGTCCACTCCATTCATGTTGGATACGATTACGTAGGTACAACATTAGTGGGCTATCTCGACCACTAGACAATATAGTAGTATTCACTGTCAACTCAATTTTTCCAGATTTAGTGGGGGGAGGAGGTACAGTCCATCCCATCAAGCCCTTGGGAATTCTGGTATACAAGTTCAGGGCATAGTTACAATCTCTTGCTTAGGGATCCCAGTACCTGCAGCTGTATCCCTGGGATCACAGCATCAGGCAGCCAAAAAAAAAAAAAAAGTCCATTCAATTAAAAATTTTACTAGTTCTCTGTCCACAAACCTAAATAGGCCAAGCCCTACTATTAAAAAAAAAAAAAAAAAAGCAATTTTAGGTGATGTGGGGAAGAACTGTACAGTGGCACCAGCATTGTCCCCCACTCTTTCTTCTCCAGATCCCCCAGAGAATAAGAATCTGTCCAGTGGTGATCCTCCCTTTGCCTCCCTCATGTTGTGTGTGAGTACACACTCATGAAGGCATGTGATCCAGCCCTATATGCCTTTATCTCCTCCTGTTTTAGATAACTAATGTTTTATTGCCCATCCCAATTTTCTATTAAACCAACACTTTGAAGGTGACAGGCAACATGGTATGTGTGGTAGTTAAGGTTATATGTCAACTTGACTGGGCCTGGTTGAGTGGCTGGGCAGCTGGATGTAGTTATTCCCTGTGGTGAGATTGGTAATTAACTCCACAGTGGAACCTACTGGAGCAGCTGAGTAGCTGCTTTAGGGATGTGGGCTGCTTCCAGTAAATAAGAAGCAACTTTGAGGAAGGTCTCCAGCTGATGACATGCTTGAACCCCACATGTAGCCAAGTCATTCAGCAGCCTGCCATGTTGCCCTGCCGATCATGGGATTTTTAATGGGCTTGAATTAATGGCCTGCCATGTGGTTTTATAATACTGGGACTGTGCCTTTTCACTTGTTGACCTTGGGTTTGTCAGCCTCAGCAGCTAGCAACTGCCTGAATAAAGAGAGGCCTCTAGCTCCAGTGGGCCGGGAGCAAGAGGCAGAGCTGAAACACAAGGTCGAGGGGCTTTCACCCAGTTCCTAGAGCCTGGCACTTTGAACTCAGACTTAAAGTCTTCAAACTGTAGGAGAATAAACTTCTGTTTGTTAAAGCCATCCTATTTGTGGTTTATCTTCTGTTAGAGTGGCACCAGGTAACTAAAACATGTCCATTTAATATGATATTTCTTGGCCCATTGCTGCACCTTGTGGGCTGTAAAATGTGTTCTTTGGTCTGAGGAAATATAACTTGGTGGCCCAAATTGGCACAGTATCTTTTGTTCCAATTCTTCAAAGGTGTTCCTGGTATTTGCATGTCACAGGATATGCAAAGCCCAGTCCAGAGTACATATCTATTGCTTTGAAGTCCAATTTGTAGCCACCTGGTACCACTGGCATCATTGGTCCAATATAATCAATATAATCAACTTGCCAGCCATGTTCAGGGCCTTCCCTCTCGGGAATCTGCCCTATAGCCATCTGCAACTTTTGCTGTTCTTGCTGGCAGGCAGAGCTGTCCTTACTGACATTTTGAGGGTGCAAGAGGGATGTGTCTAGATTCAGTCCATCTCTGCATTGCTGCAGCATTCCCCGTATCTGTTCTTTTCATGGACCCAATTGACCATGTCAATGACTTAACTAACACTAGTCTTGGCTTCTTAACTAACAGCATAGAAAGTCAAACTCAACAATGATACTTTATCATTCTACCAATTTGTGTAATGTTAAATGGAGGAGATATGGATTAATAAAGGGTCCAGGAGTCCATTATACAAACTGAATTCAAGGGCAGTTTTGTCCACATATGCATAAAATTTTATCTCTTGGGTTTAAAAGCATTGGAGAGATCACAAACAGAAACCACCTTGACAAAGACTTTCAAATGATAAGTGTGTGTGTGTGTGTATACATACATACTTACATATAAATATATATCTATACATGCACACATATACATATATATTTATAGGCATTTATAAGCACACACACTCCATCGTGTGTACACACATACATAAAATATACACATATATATGTATATATAAACAACCAGACCTTTCACTAAATAACCAATTCTGTTTAGGGAACAAGGATATATAATACAATTATATACAGCAAAGTACACACATCTCAGCACTGGCCCTAGGGCAGTGGTTCTCAAACATTTTTCTACCGTCATACATACAGTAGATGCTGTAGTCACATGCATAAAACATTTCTACAGGTATAGTAGGTTTTAATAAAAGTTAAAAAAACAGTTTCTATAGGAAAATTAATTACTCAAAAACATTGTAGTCACCACCATGAAGAACAGTTCACAGCAAGAGTGACTCACTACTGCAGCAGCTTAGATGAACTGAACAGCTGCTTACCCAGCTCTGACTTTATTGCCACCTCCTCCTCAAATGCAGAAAATAAAATAGTCCCCGGGGCTGCCGTTAAGGGGAAGACAACGACTCAACTACAATTTACCTAAAAGAATGTCTGATTTCTTGACTGCTGCTTACCTGAGGGTTGACTGTGGATCTAAGTAAAATGAAATCCCTGACAATTTCAATCTATTGTCCATTTATCATGATGTTGCTTATTGGTTCAGTTGTGAGGATTTTTGTTTTCTTTATGTTGAAGTGTAATCTATACTAAAGACTGTAGTCTTTGATATTCATCAGTAAGTGCTTAAAGTCTTCTTCACTTTCAGTAATCAAGGTTGTGTCATATGCATACTGCAGGTTATCAATCTAGTCTCCCTTCAATCCTGATGCAATGTTCTTCATATATTCCAGGTTCCCAGATTATTTGCTCAGCATACAGACTGAACAAGTATGATGAAAGGGTACAACCCTAACACACACCCTTACTGATTTTAAACTATGCAGTATTCCCTTGTTTTGTTTGAACAACAGCCTCTTGGTCTATGTACAGTTTCCTCATGCGCACAATTAAATGTTCTGGAATTATTCTTCACAATGTTATCCATAATTTCTTATGATCCACATAATTGAATGCTTTTGCATAGTCAGTAAAACACAGGTAGACATCTTTGTGGTATTTTTTGCTTTCAGCCACTATCCATCTGACATCAGCAATTATATCACTTGTTCCACATCCTCTTCTGAATCCAGCATGAATTTCTGGAAGTTCCCTGTCAGTATACTGCTGCAACCATTTAAAAATTATCTTCAGCAAACTTTTACTTGTGTGTGATATTAATGATATTGTTTGATAATTCCCACATTTTGTTGGATCACCTTTC
>NW_006921881.1:2613400-2621736 GCF_000298275.1 Orycteropus afer afer
TTTTGACAACTTCCAATTTTCCTAGATTCATACTTCATACATACCATGTTCCAATTATTAATGGATGTTTGCAGGATGTTTCTTCTCATTTTGAGTCATGCCACATTAGCAAATAGAGGTCCTGAAAGCTTTACTCCAACCACATCATTAAGGTCAGCTCTATTCTGAGGAGGCAGCTCAGGATAGACTTTTTTTAAAAAATTTGTAATTTGGGTGCAAGTTTACAGAGCAAATTCATTTTCCATGAAGCAGTTCATACATATTTTGTTTCATGACATTGACTTCAATCCCCATATGTAACAAATCTCTTTCCACTTCCTCCCTCTTCCCTGTGCCCTTCTTTGCTGTGTACCCCTGCCTAGGATAGATCTTGATTTTTTTTTTTTTTGGACAGTGAATTCAATGCCATTCGTGTTCAATTTGTCATTCCTGGCATAGTGGATTGTAGTAGTTAAGGTTGTGTGTCAACTTGGCTGGGCTGTGATTTCGAGTTGCTCTATGGTAAAATCTGCTGTGAGCAGTTAAATAGCTGCCTCCAGGGTGTTGCCAGCTTCTAGTATATAGGGAGAAGTTTTGAGATAGGTCTCTAGGGGTTTGGCACATCTGGATTCTGCATTTGGCTGAGACTTCATCTCAGTGGCCTGTCATGTTGCCTACTGATCTTGGGATTATTCCTAGTGTAGGATGTGTCTTGAGTCAATCTCTCACAAAACATAAAAGGAGTAGATTAAGCAAGCAGAAATGGGGGAAGATAGATGCCATGCCACATAAAGACCATCGAGAAGGTAAGCCACAATTCTGATTTCTAGCATTCTAAACTATGAGAAAATAAATTTCTGTTTGTTGGAGACATCTACTTATGGTACTTTTGTTATAGCAGCACTAGATAGGTAAGACAACCATGAACAGAATGTTGCTAGAAATGTGTACATTTATGTCTCTTTGAAGACTAAGATGTGCCTAACCCAAGCCATAGTATTTTCAGTCACCTCATATGAATGTGAAAGCTGGATAAGGAATAAGGAGGACCAAAGAAGAGTTGATGCGTTTGAGTTATGGTGTTGGTGAAGAATCCTGAAAGTCCCATGGACTACCAAAAAAAAAACTAATAAATCTGTCCTGGAAGAAGTGCAGCTGGAATGCTCCTTGGAAGCAAGAACGGCCAGACTTTGTTTCACCCACTTTGGTCATGTTGTCAGAAGGGACCATTCCATGGAGAAGGATATCATGCTTGGTAAAGTGGAGGGTCAATGAAAAAGGGGAAGGCCCTCAACAAGATGGATTAACACAGTGGCTGCAACAATGGGCTCAGGTATAGCAAAGATCATGAGATTGGCACTGGACTGGGTAGTGTTTTGTTCTGTTGCACATAGGGTTGCTGTGAGTTGGAGCTGACTCGACAGCACCTAACAACAACAACAACAACATGGTTTTGGTGAAGCTTTAAAGAGAAATGATGAATATTTTATTGAACATTAGAGGAAGGGAAATCCTTTTTATAAGATAGAAAAGAACTTGTCTGACTTACGTTTTGAGGAAGGTAGAACTTGCAAATGATAAAATTGAATATTTGGCTGAGGAGATTTTTAAGTGAAATGAAGATGCAGCATGCATTCTCTTTGTTGCTTATAGTAAAATGCAGGAAGAAAGAGATCTATTAAGAGATGAACTGTACAAAATTAACCCAGAATTAAAGATTTTGAAAATTTTATTGTACAAGCTAAGGAATGATATACTGTAACTTTCACAGAGGGTGTGGGATGAAGTCTTTTGCTAAAGAGATTAGACCTGGGCCTGATGGATATAATCAACCACAACAGCATAAATCCTGTCAGGTGAGAGTGAAAGAGATAGAAATAGGACAAAATGAAGGAAATATGCCTGCCTCCTTATGATACCAATCCATTGTCACCAAGTCTATTACAACTCATAGTGGAACTATGTGGTTGCAAACATCTGTTGTCCTCCAGGAAAAGGAAGCCACCATCCTGAAAGAAGTTGGAGATAAACAGAACTGTTGAAGAGAGCACAGGGTCAGGACTCACTTTCTAAGTGCTATAAGCAAGGTGATCCAGAATGTGCATGTGTGGGGAGAGGGAAGATGACAGTTTTAACTAGAGTGGGAAAATAAGGACACATTAGTTCTTGGAGTGGTGATGTGAGATGAGAATTTTACTTAGTACATTGTAGGCACTTGGTTTTAGCTGGGTGAATGAGTGAATAATAAATGTCATCTTTCCACTTATTCCCTTGATAGTCTATTATGGAATGGAGCTTCTGTCTACATCAGTGTATACTTTCAAATCAGTGGAGTGGCATTGTGGGATTATGAAATGATTATGCAAATGTTCCCATCCTTGTCTCTCAGTAGGATCTGAAAACCCAGATGTATAATACTTCAGAGGATCTGTGTGTATATTGACATTTGATGCTAATTTTTATGTTTCCTTGTACATATTTCTGAGTAGAGGATCCATAACATTTATCAGTTTCCAAGTGACCCTTGCAAAAGACAGAGAGAAAACCATCCTTGTTTAGATAACATACTACTCAAAGTCTGGACCACAAACATGACAAATTTGAAAATACTTGCAGGAAATAGGAAAATAAAAATAATCTACGTGATTTTTTAAAAGAATTTTTTTTAGAAATTAAAAACATAATAATTTGTCTTAAATATGACACCAAAGGCATTAGTTACAAAAGAAAAAAATACATAAACTGGACTTCATAAAAATCAAATCTTTTTCTACTTCAAAGATCCATCAAGAAAGGGAAAAGGCAACCCCACAGTTTAGGAAAAAATATTTGCAAACCATATATTTGAGAAGAGACATATCTAAAATATATGAAGAACACTTACTACTCAATAATAAAAAGATAAATAAATCAATTAGAAAATGGTCACAGGATCTGAATAAACATTTCTCCAAAGAAGATATACAAGTTGCTAGTAGCACATGAAAAAATGTTCAACACAGTTAGTCATCAGGGAAATGCAAATGAAAACCGCAAGGAGATACTTCATTAAGATGTACAATGAAAAAGACAGCACCACGTGTTCATAAAAAAAAAAAAAAAAAACTCACTGCCATCGAGTTCATTCTGACTCATAGCGACTTCCTTTGGGTTTCTGAGGTGGTAAATCTTTATGGAGGTAGATTGCTCCGTCTTCCTTCTGCAGAGTGGCTGGTGGGTTTGAACCCCCAACCTTCTGGTTAACAGTCAAATGCCTTAGGCACTATGAGCTCCTCTAAGTGTTCATGAGGAAGTAGAGAAATTAGAACCTTCATACATTACTGGTGGGAATGTAGAATGGTGCAGTAACTTTGGAAAAGAACCTAGAAGTTCCTCAAAAAGTTAAGAATATAGCTACAATTTGACCCAGCAATTTCATTTCTAGGTAATACCCAAAAAATTAAAACATATGTAGATTCAAAAATGTATACATGAATTCATCCACAATATCAAGAAGATGTAAATAAAAAGTAAAGCACTGAGACATGCTACAATGTGGGTGAACATTGAAAACATAAGGTAAGTGAAAAAAGCCAGTCACAAAGTTCCACATATTGTATGATTCCATTTATGTGAAATGTCCAGAATAAGACAAATCTCTTGAAATAGGAAGTAGAGTGGTAGTTACCTAGACCTGGGAATATTGGGGGTATATTAGGCTGTGTTCTCTAGAGAAGCAAAACCAATAAAGCTTATATAGAGAAATTTATCTTAGGAAAATGACTTACACAGTATTTTGTTGTTGTTGTTGTTGTTTGCCATCAAGTTGGCCCCGACTCATACAGTATAGAGACTGGCAAATCCCAAGTTCCTGGATCAAAGGTCAAGCTGAAGGCTTTTCCCAACTCACACAACTGCAGGGGGCTGACGAGTTCAAGGTTGGCAGGCATTATCACAGCTGTTGACTTAAGTGGATGACAAATCCAAGATCACCAGGCAGAATGGTGGATTGTTCGCTCATGGACAATTGTAGGCAGCACAACAGGATCCAGATCCACAGAAGGTTCTCGAATTTTACCAGGATGTCCATTTATATATTGGAAGAAGGCCACACTCCCAGGGAAACTACCTTTCAACTGATTGGCTGCTCAAAGCATATACATCCAATCTTATCATGGGAATAACCACATCATAACTGCTTAAACCACTCAGAATTGTGGTCCAGTCAAGTTGACACACAACCCCAACTATCACAGGGAGTAATAACGAGTGACTGCTAATGATTTTTTTTTTTTTTTGGGGGGGGATACTTTATTTTATCTATCGGTGACCTACATAGATTAAGCCATGGATGTGCTATAAGGATAATTTAAAGTTACTTCAGTTCCTTGTGAAAACCACAAGAAGATACTTCACTAAGGTGTACAATGAAAAAGACAGATAGCACTACATGCTCATAAAAAACAAAACAAAACAAAAAAAACCAACCTCACTGCCATCAAGTTGATTCTGACTCATAGCAACCCCCTTTGAGTTTCTGAGGTGGTAGATTGCTCAGTCTTCCTTCCACAGAGTGGCTGGTGGATTTGAACCCCCAACCTCTGGTTAACATTTGACTGTTCATAAGGAAGTGGAGAAATCACACAAATATTATTCTTTGATGAAGTGAACTCAGTACACTGCATGCTTTTAAAGCCAGCTGAAGGTCAGTTAGACATAGAATCCTCTTGGAGATTACCTTAGACCCTGCTCCTTGTGGTGTGGTTATCAAAATATCACAAAAACAAAGTTGCCTGAGGGTGAACTACTATCTGGAGCGTTCAGCCATTAGTTGGCCACAGAACTTAGGATGGAAAGTTCATTTCACCGCCTTCTGTTTTCTAGGGCTGTTCATTGTTTGTGCTTGCGCTCTGTGTGGTAAGTTTCTTTCTAGAAGTGTCCAGGGGAAGAAGGCTCTGGGGAGAGTGAGGAGAAGAGTCCAGCTTAGAAGGCAAAATTCTAGAAAAGGAAGAAGAGTGGGCTGAAAGCGAAGCTGCCTCTCTCTTTTCCTCTTCTCCAAAGATCACTTGAGGAGACAATAGGCAAGAGTATCCTGTGGCAGAAAAAGGGGTTCACAGAAATTTTTTTTTTAACATCTCCAGGTTTGTATATACATATATTATATATGTTTCAGCATTTAGGGTGGTATCTTGGATGCAGAAGGCAACAGAAGGGGTGGACTAGGGCAGGATTAGGTGAGTGAGCACCAGGAAATCTATAATAAAAATTCATCTATGCAGGGCTCCTTTAGAAGTTTCACTTTTCATTTCCAGTGTCTTCCAAGTTATTCTGCCTGCAGATGGGTGACACTTTCCAATATCTTTTTCCACTGAGTATCCAGTTCTAGCAAAGTGAATTAGAATTATCCTGTGAATTTCCATGGTGGTTAAATGTGCCTCCATTTAATAGATAGTGGGAAGAAAACAAAGTTCCTGAATTCTTTTGACCCTTCCCCACAGACCCACCGTTAACATATGTGAGCAACCACCCCATCTCTGATCATGAGGTTATTCTGAGGTGCTGGGCCCAGTGGAGATCACCCTGACCTGCCAGTAAGTGGTGCCCTCTGGAGAGGAGGAGAAATGCACATGCCGTGTGCAGCACGAGCAGTTGTCTGAGTCTCTGGCCCTGAAATGGGATAATGAGGGTGGAACCTCTTCTTAGGGAAAGAGACCTCCAGCAGAGTCAGGGCTGAGACCTGGAGGTCAAGGCCCTTTACATTCTTGCTTCTTCCTGGAGCTGCCTCCTCAGCCTACCGTCCCCATCATGTGAATCGTCGCTGGCTGGTTCTCCTCAGAAAGATAGATCCTGGAGCTGTGGTGGCTGAAGTTGTGATCTGGAGGAAGAGCTCAGGTAGAGAAGAGGAGGGGAGTTTATGTCACCATTTCTTCACTTGTGAATCTCCAGCTGTGGTGGTTAAGGTTGTGTGTCAATTTGGCTGGGCCTGGTTGAGTGGCTGGGCAGCTGGTGGTAGTTATTCCCCATGAAAAGACTGGCAATCACCCCCATGGTGGGACCTACCACAAGCAGCTGAGTAACTGCTTTAGGGATGTGTTCTGCTTTCCATATATAAGAAACAGCTTTGGGAATGGTTTCTACTTTATGGCACACTTGAACCCTACATGTAGCCATGTCATTGTTCAGCAGCCTGCCATGCTCTGCCAACCATGGGACTTCCAATGGACTTGTATTAATGGCCTGCCATGTGGTTTGGTAACATCAGGACTGTGCCATTTTATTTGTCGACCTTGGGTTTGTTAGACTCAGCAGCGAGTGGCTGTCTGAGTGAAGAGATGCCTCTAGCTTCAGTGGGCTGGGAGCAAGAGGCAGAGCTGAAGCCCAGGTTCGAAGGGCTTTCACACACCCCTAGAGCCTAGCACTTTGAATTCAGACTTAAAGCCTCCAAACTGTAAGAGAATAAACTCCTGTTTGTTAAGGCCATCCCATTTGTGACATATTCTTGTCAGAGTGGCACTAGGTAACCAGAACACCACCTAAAGTGGTTGAATTACACAGCCCTTTCCTCTCTTCCTGCTAAGTCAGAAATAATGACACCCAGATATCATTGGAGAGGGTCTGGTGGTCAGGCGGGCAGAACCTCAGCCTGGGAAAGGTTTGTCTGCATAGAGCTTAGCAGAGGGGTTTGTTGGGATAGGAGTTGGGACAAAGAGGCTACTGGGAAGTAGAAGCTGGAGAGCAGGCTGAGAAGCTGCAGGCTGAGAAGCTGCAGGCTGAAGGCAGACACTGGAGACCAAGGGAAGGTCAGGCCCATTTTACCCAGGCAGCAGAATAGTCCTATGGCCATCTGTGAGTGGCCGGTGCTGGGCCTGGATCCATATTTCTCCTACTGCTTCTTAGGATTCCCAGCGGCTGGGTAAGGTGGGTGTGGCAAGATTAGGAGATAAGGATCCAACCTCTCTTTTATCAGTGGATATTTGTAGGAATGACATTGATTTCCTGAAACCAAAATTGATGTGCAGATAGTTTTGAATTTATTAAATTTACAGAGCAATCTATTTTATGATTTTAACAGAATGGTTTGCTTCTATAGTTTGTCTAATTAAACATATATTACACAGAGAGTATGAAAGGAATATGGAGTCTTTAATTTGAGTATAAGTTTGGTTTTATTTATTCTTCTTGTTTTGTTGTTGTTTCCTTGTGTGTGTGTGTGTGTGTGAAAAAGAAGTGTCTTTGCAGATGTGGTGCAATGAACTATTTTATGGCTCTTCTAGTCATAGTCTTTGTGACTCCCAATCAGTAGATTGGATTGGGTGGGACAATGTAAGTAAGGTGGGGATCGGGCAGCTTGCAAGGAACCCTAAAGAGAGAATTGATCTGTTTTACCATTCTGGTAGATTTCAAATGAGCTCATCTCAAAGGCGAGAGAGGGGACCTCACTAGCACCAAGAAGAGCCAGAAGTAGAGTTCATCTTTTAGACCTGAGTTCCCTGCACTGAGAATACCCAAGACTAAGGAGACAGAGAGAATGTTCACACTGCAGAACACACAGTAAGAAGTGGCAGCAGAACCAGGAGACCAATACAAGATGGTTGTGGTGGGCTTCCTAGCCTATTGAGGTGGCTACCGTGGATATGCCAACCCATGGAGCAGGAGAGCTGAGTTCCTTTAGGAAGGAGGCTTGGTGGCAGTGTTGGTTGCCTCTGGCACTTGTTCATGGAGCTACTAGGCTCACTGACCCATGGAGCAAGAGAGCTGAGCACCTTCGGGCAGGAGGCTTCCTGGCAGAGTAAGGTGTCTTCAGGCACTGATTAGCAGGACTAAAAGAGTTTTGTAACCCTTGCCCAAGCAGGGAAAGGCCAAGCCAAGGCTAATGGCCAAGAGTCACCGTGATGGCCTGTCATCAGAGGGCCAAGAGGAGCCTGTCCTCAGGTGTCTACAAGGAGTCTGTCCTCTGGAGGCCAAGTGTTAGGGCCCAGACCCAAGCAAGACCCAGCAGGAGAGGCCTGCCTGCAGGCATGGACAGAGAAGAAGCTGTCCTGATCAAAGACTGTATCCTGAGTTGTACCTTTTACTTCCCTGATAAACACCATAATGGTGAATGGTCTATAAGTTCTATGTGGCCATTGCAAGAAATAAAGATATATTTGTCAATGTTAGGCTATTTTATAGATTCTGGTCTTCTGTTGTTGCTTTGTTGTATTACTTAGTTTATTCATTAGTTTTATTTGTTGGAGACCACATTTATATCTTTAAAAAAATTATATCCCTATCTTTTTTTTTTTTTTTTAGGATTTGGGTGAAGATTTACAGAGTAAATTCACTTTTCATACAGCAGTTCACATATACTTTGTCTCATGACATTGACCAAAATTTAC
>NW_006921881.1:2630441-2637942 GCF_000298275.1 Orycteropus afer afer
TTATCTTCTGTGTCTGTGTTAATTGGTTTCCCTTTTCTTTGTTGAAGAGGGTCTGTGCAATCCTTCTGCCTAGTCCGCCATCTTACCCCGCCTCCTTTGCTCCAACTTTTAAAAATCATTTTTATTGGGATGTTTGTCTGCTTACTATTGAGTTGTAACAGTACTTTATATAGGCTGGATACAAGTCCTTGTCTAATATGAGTGTTATAAATATTTCCTCCCAGTTGGTGGCTTGCTGTTTTGTTTATTTTTTTAAGATTTTTTTCTTTTCTTTTTTTTTTAGTATGGTGGCGTAGTGCCTAAGGCATTTGACTGCTAACCAGAAGGCTGACGGTTCAAACCCACCAGCCATTCCTCAGAAGGAAGGTTGGGCAATCTACTTCCGTAGTGATACTGCCTTGGAATCCTGAGGAGGGGTCGCTATGAGTCAGATCCAGATTTGACTCAAAGGCAGTGAATTTGGTTTTTTGGTTTTGATGATTTAGTAGCAAATGAGGTTCCAGATTTTAACCCCTTGGCAGCAAGACCCAAGTTCCCTCATTCACACATTAGCACCTAAAAGTCAAGGGGTTAAATAACCTGCACAAAAGATACTGTGCTTCCGGCTTCTGATTGTAGCATTTGGCAGAAGTGAAAGGAAAGGAAGTTGTGGTACATGTTGAAGGGATTGTGGGCAACAGAAGACACCAGGAGAAGATAAAACTTTGTCATGAAGTCTTCATGGTCTAGTACATATCCTCCATCATAACCACCATAGTCTGGCAGATCATCTTTCATGGTAGCCTTTAATGCCCCTCCAGGGACCTTCTTCTTTTTGGCTTTGCTTTGCTCTTCTTGATTCTGTTTTTCACTGCAAAGTACAGTCAATGAATTGGTAATCTTTTTCAAGTCATCAGTTTCCATGTTTTGAACTAAGGCTTCCAAGAAGCTGGCATAATATAATGATTTTTCATATTGTGTAATTTTATCTTTTAGTAACTTTCCAAACTCTGTGAAGTCATCTCTTGAAGATGGGTTCATAGCATCTAGTCCATAAACTGTATTATTAACACCAAAATTTTCTTTTGCTAATTCAAGGTCTGACTCTTCCTATAATTTCTTTAGTCACAGTTTATCTGCTAATTTTTCTTCTGGTATTAAGACTTTCGATTCTTCAAGTTCTTCAAATCTCTTTTTAATTTCTTCTTGCCTTTTCTTTTGTTGACATTCTTTTTCTTTGATCTTCTCTGCTATTTTTTTTTTTTCTTTTCTGAAACTTTTACTTCTGGTTTTTCTTCAGTTTCTTCTCTCTCTCTCTCTCTCTCTCTGTTTTCATGATCATCATCATCCCAGTTATCCTTGATGTCTTCCTCCTCGTCCTCGCCTTTCCAGCAGTCCCCTCACATTCCGCACTGGATCCTCCACGCATCGCGTCCCAGGAATCAGAGAACCCGGCAGCTGCTGCCGCCGCTGTCATCTCAGCCACCCGTGAGAACATGTGTGAGAGGGGAAGCAAGCGAAGAGTTAGCAGGACCTTTTTTGTTTTCTTAACGAAGAGCAGAAGTTTTTAATTTTGATGAAGTTCAGATTATCAATTTTTGGTTTTATGGTTCATGTTTTTTGTACTCTGAGAAATCTTTATCTACCCTAAGGTCACGATGATTTTGTCCTGTGTTTTTGTTTAGAAGTTTTATAGTTTCACGCTTTACGTTTAGGTCCATGATCTATTTTAAGATAATTTTGTGTATGGTATGAAGTTAGGGTAGGGGTTGGTTCTTTTTCCCCCCTACAGATGTCCAGTTGAGCAGCACTACTTGTTGGAAAAAATTCCCTTTCCTTTTGTATTACATTGACACCTTCGCCAAATCCAACGGGCCATCTGTGTGTGCGTTTATTTCTGGATTCTCTATTTTGTTACATGAAACTATATCTAACTTTTTGCCAAGACCAACTATATTGATTACTGTCTTAGTTCTCTAGTGCTGCTATAACAGAAATACCACAAATGGATGGCTTTAACAAACAAACATTTATTTTCTCACAGTTTATTTAGGAGGCTAGAAATCTAAACTCACGGTGCCAGCTCTAGAGGAAGCCTGTCGCTCTTTGTTGGCTCTGGGGGAAGGTCCTTGTCTCTTCAGTTTCTAGTCCTTGGTTCCTTAATGGTCTGCATGTGGCATAGCTTCTATCTTCCTCCATCTCTGCTCTCTTCTCTACCCTAATTTTTTTTTTTTTAATATCTTTTAAGATGACTGGCTTAAAACACACCCTACTGATAAAATCTCTTAGCATAACAAAGAAAACCTGTTCCCAAATGGGATTATAACCACTGGTATAAACCAAAACCAAACTAAACCTACTGCCTTCAAGCCAATTCCAACTCATACCAATTCTGATTCATAGTAACCCCCATAGGGTTTCCAAGGCTGTAAATCTTTACTGAAACAGACTACCTCGACTTTCTCCTGTGGAGTGGCTGGTGAGTTTGAACCATCAACCTTTTGGTTCCTGGCCCAATGCCTTAAACACAGCACCACCAGAGCTCCTTACTTAACCACTGTTATAGGGGTTAGGATTTACATCACATATTTTTTGGGGGGACACAATTCAATCCATAACAATTAATAAAACTTTATAGCAAGTCTTGAAATCAGATAAAACAAGTCTTCAAATTTTGTTCATGGTTTTTACTTTGTTGTTCTAAGCCCTTTATGTTTCCACATACATTTTTAAGTTATTTCATTGATTTCTACCAAAAAGCCTCCTAGATTTTTTAATGCAATTGCGTTGAATCTATAGATCAGTCGGGAAGAATTGTCATCTTAACAATGTTGAATCCTACAATTCATGCACATGGCATCCATTTGTTTTGATCATTTATAATTTCAGTCGTGTTTTGTGGTTTCCAATGTTTTAGTTTTCAGTGGTCTTTGACATCTTTTGTAAGATTTATTCCTATGCATTTTATGTTTATTGGCACATGGAACAACTTATTTTATTTCCAATTGTTTACTTATATGATTTTTGCTTGTTTCTTATAATTTTTTATATGAACTTGGTATCCTCTTAGTCCATTTTATTAATATTATGTTAAAGATTTTTTTTGTGTTAAATTCAAAATCATTTTGGGGGGAAAAAAAGCGAGGAACAGGTTTGCTGGCCCAATGGAGCCTGGTGGAACCACTGAGACTATGGCCCCTAGCTGCCTTTCAGGTCTGGAATTGAACGCACACCTGTGGCTTCCAGCCAAGCAATAGACAGGCATACTAGTTGAGCATTTACCTGAGGTAGATACACTCCTTGAGAGAACAAGCAAGAGAGAAAGAAGGGCTGCTCAGGCACAGGGAGACAGCTCAGGGGGTAGGAGTGCCTGGAGGGATGGACACAGGGAAGCGGTGGCTATCGGGAGGAAGTGGGAAAGGAGATGTTGCATTGTGCTAAATTGTGGTCAATGTCATGAGACAAAGTGTATGTGATCTGCTGTATGGAAAGTGTATTTGCTCTGTAAATTTTCACCGGAATCACAATTAAAATAAAAAAGTTGTGTTTATTGTCATGAGGAATATTAGTTTATAACTTTCTCTCTCTCTTTTTTTTTTTTTTATAATGTCTTTTTCATGATTATTTTGGTTTCCTAAAAAAAGTTGAATAGAGTTCCCTTCTCCCCTATTTCCTGAAAATATTTGAGTAAGATTGGTGTTGTTTGTTTATTCCTTGAATGTTTAATGGAATTCACTAGTGAAACAATCTGGGCCTGGAATTCTTTCTTTTGGAAGGGTAGTGATTATGTAAATTCAATTTCTTTAGTAGTTTTGTCACAGGATGGGGACCACATGAGCTTCTGGTGGGCTCTTGTCTCCTACCCAGAAAGAATTGCTCGGAGAGACAGATTTTCAAAGCAAGCCTTTAATGAAATACTGCACACCTCTTTGTTCTACACACAGCAGATATAGAGGGCAAAATGTAGAAGTTGCATAACCAGCAAATTAGGGACCTGCATCTCGAAGTTATCCTCTTCTGGACCCCCCAAAGCTGATGGAAGCTGGTGGGCTTCTGTTCTGGTCCTGCACTTTGCTCAGAAAGATGTTTTCTTTTGTGTGAATGAAATGAGGCTGTCACAGGGTGTCCTACACCTGGGGATAACAGCCCAAAGATTACCAATCAGTTAGATTTTACAATTGCTACCAGCAAGGAGTGTTAGTCAGTTTGTTTAGATTATCTCAAGTATGTACTATGCCTTCTACTCTCAGTACATGGGAAGAGAAGTGGTCTAGGATTTAATAATGCAGCAAAATAGTCAGAAAGGAGTACAGCAGCAGTTTAAGTAATCTTGATATAAAAATAATATAAAAACTCCATCTGTCCTTATCCCAATTATAGGTACACTAAGATTCTGTTTCTACTTGTGTCTATTTTGTTAACTTCTAATTTTTAATAAATTTGCACATTTCATCAAAGTTGTTAAAATTTTTTGGCATGAAGATCTTTTTCTTTTTTTTAAGATGTAGACATTTTTAATCCTCTTCATGCATATTTTCCCTTTCTGAGATGCAAACCTGGATGTGCTCATACATTCGTTTTGTGTGTGTGTGTGTGATTTTGGTGAAGTTTTGCAGAGCAAATTCACTTTCCATACAGCAGTTCACATATACTTTGTCTCATGTCATTGACCACAGTTTACCATAATGCAACAGCTCCCCTCCCACTTCCTCCCCATAGTTACCTCTTCCCAGTGTCCATCCCTCCATACGCTCCTGCCCCCTGAGCTGTCTCCCTGTGCATAAGCAGCCCTTCTTTCTCCCATGATTGTTCTCTCCAAGGAGTGTATCTACTTGAGGTAAATGTTCAACTCATATGCCTCTCCTCAGCCAGCATAAGTGCTGTCACAGACTGGGTGCCGTGCTGGGTGATGCCCCAGATTTTTCCTTCTTTCTTATTTTTCCTTGTTTTTGTTTTTTTCCCCTCTCTGTTTTTTGTTTTTTCCTTTTCTTTCTTTCACCTTTAAAGTTTTGCCTTCCTTTTTTTTTCTTATTTATTTTCATATTCTTTTAAATTTATTGTTTTTGTTTTGGTTTTCTTTCCCTGTCTACTGGGAGTCAAAACTGCATCCACAAAACCCAGCTACAATCACATGTCCTGCTGCTTTAAACACTAGGTGAGTGCCACCACCCACTCCTGTATCATTTGATTAATGACAGATGGAGGCCAACATTAGCTCAATCCACACTCAACTACTGTATACAAACAGCAGAGAACTGTGCATACACACTCATTCTCTACCACATTCACCAGGAGATGGGTGAGTGTCTACATGCTGCCAAACTATTGACCAGAGTAGCATGCTCACCCAGATATATTGAAACAAAATAAAGGAAAAAAACCTGGGCAAAACACACCAACATACAATCATCAATTTGGTACAAATACAACACCATATCTCAGAGACAACAGATTCACACAGTTCACACAAAGAAACAATATAGGGTGGCTCAAACAAGTGACCAAAATACAGAGCCAGAAAACCTTCTGAGGGAAGAAATGGTATTGGAACTACCTGATAAAGAAATCAAAAGAATTATATTCAGGTCACTTACACAGATTGAGAGGGAGATCAAGATAAACACAGACAAAATCAAAGAAAACACAGACAAAACTCTAGAAGAATTCAAGAAGATAAAACAAGAACAAATTAACTACATAAATGGAAAGTTAGAAACCATACAAAAATAGAAATCCAGAAGGTTAATACCAAAAATGTCAGAAATAGGTAATGCACTGAAGGAACAAAAAGTAGAACAGAATCAATGGAAGACTGAAAGACAGAATTAGAGAAATTGTAGACAAATCCCACAATATAAATGTGTTAGAGGAACAATGATGAAAAAAGGACCAAGAAGAAGAAGAAGATGATGACTAAAGACTAAGAATTATATGAGACACTATCAAGAATAATTATTTCTGAGTAATAAAAATTCCAGAACAGAAAGAGACATAAATAAATAAATAATAAATAAATAAAACTCACAGAGAAAATTATAGATTTGTTGGGAAGAAATTACCCTAACATCATGAAAATCAAGAAAATATGTATTAAGAAGTTCAACAAACCACAAATAGGATAGACTGTAAAGGAAAATCATCAAGACATATCATACTCAATCTTTCCAAATATTAAGACAAAGAAAGAGTGCTGAAAGTAACTCAGGAAAAACAAAGAGTTACCAAAAAGGAGAACCAATAAAACTAAGCTCTGCTTTCTTGGCAGAAACCAAGCAGGCAAGAAGGCAGTGGGCTGACATATATAAATACAGAAGGAAAAGAAATGCCAATCAAAAATTATATATCTAGCAAAACTGTCCCTCAAATAGAATGACAAAATTAGGATATTCCCAGATAAACATAAAATAACAGAATGTGTTTAAAACAGCCCAAACTTACAAGAAATGCTAAAGGCAAAACAACAATGAGATATCATCTCACCTCAGTGATGATAGCAAAGTTCAATAAGACAGAAAATAACAAATGCTGATGAGGATGCAGAGACATTGGAACTCTCATACACTGCTAGTGGGACTGCAAAATGATATAACCACTATGGAAAATGGTATGATGATTCCTTAAAAAGTTGAAAATAGAAATACCATTTGATCCAGCAATCCCATTACTCGGTATATATCTTAAAGAAGTGAGAGCCAGGACATGAATAGATACATGCACACTATGTTCATCACAGCACTATTTACAATAGAAAAGAAATGGAAACAATCTAAGTGCCCATTAATGGAGGAATGGACAGCCATACTATGATACATGCACACAATGGAATACTATACAACAATATAGAATAATGTAGAATCCACAAAACACTGCATAATATGGGTAAACTTGGAGGCCATTATGCTGAGTGAAATGTCAATCACAGAAAGACAAATACTGTATTAGATTGCTATTGTAAAAAGTCAAGGAAAGGACTACATATGGAAGGAAACTTTCTTTGTTGGTTACCAGGGAAGGGAGGGGAGAGGAGGGGAAAGAAAATTGCTAGCTAGGTAAGAGACAAGTATTGATTTGGGTGAAGGGAAAGGCAATATACCAAAGTGAATGACCAGCACAATAACATTAAGGAAAAGAAAGATACCTAGAGGTGCGCAAGAGGTACAGACAACAAGGAAAACATTTTTACATATGCAATACTGCATTATAAGTAATAACAAACATTAAGGGGGATACACAGGTAGACAGGCTAAATGATCAGGCATGTCTGGTTAAAAGGGAATATATGACCGTATGTAAGTTTGGCAGACGATATTTCTACATACATAATTGAATGGGCTATAAGATTGTTCATATATATAATAGAGCTAATAAGGAGCCAAGTTATGATATCTTCTAAGCCACAGCCAGGGAGTTTGAAAACCAAAAAGGAAGAACATGCTCAGCATTTCTCAAACTGAAAGAAATGAAGAAAAAATTTAAGCCTTGAATTACAATATTGAGAGATTCTATGGGCAAAATATTGAAT
>NW_006921881.1:2639456-2649183 GCF_000298275.1 Orycteropus afer afer
AGGGATTGTGGGGCTGGCGTGGGATCGGGCAGTGTTTCGTTCTGCTGTGCATGGGGTCGCTATGAGTCGGAAACGACTCAACGGCACTTAACAACAACAACAAAGCCACAGCCAACCACCCTAAGTAAGCTAGTAATTGGGCCTGTGGGCTCAGGACCATGGTCACGGCAGACATCAAGCTCAATTACCATAAAATACTACACAAAAAGGTTGTTCTACATCTTACTTTGGTGAGTAGTGACTGGGGTATTAAAAGCTTGTGAGTGGCCATCTAAGATACAAAAATTGGTCTCTCCTGGTCCAGAGCAATGAAGAAAATAAATGAAGCATGGAAACAATTAGTCCAAGGGACTAGTGGACCATGTGAACCTCAGACTATATGACCCTGAGACCAGAAGAACTAGATGGTGCCCACCTACCACTGTCAAACACTCAGAAAAGGATCTGTGTAGGAGATCCTGGATAGAGTGGGAGAAAAATGTGGAACAAAACTCAAAATCATAGAAATGACCAGGTTTACTAGTCTGATGGAAATTGGTGAAACCCCTGAGGCCATGGGCACTTCTTACCCTTTGGGCCTAGAGTTGAACTCACTCCCTTGATTTCCAGCCAAATAATAGGCAGGTGTATAAGGTGAACATGTATACTATTTAGGTACACTCCCTAGAACAGTCAACCATGGGATATCAGAAGGTCAGTATTTACACAAGGAGACAGATCAGAGGGCAGAAATGTATAGGAAAGAAGGACACAGTGAAAAGGTAACCACAGGGAGGAAGTGGAAAGAGAGCTGTTGCATTATGGGGATTGCAATCAATGTCATGAAACAAAATGTATATGAACTGTAGTATGGAAAATAAATTTGTTCTTTAAACTTTCACCCAAATCACAATTTAAAAAGAAAGAAATGCTAAAAGCAATTCCTTGGACAAAGAACAACTGCAGACAACAATCTTAGATTAATACACAGACAACATCACCCAGAAATCAACCCAAATATCGTTTTTGTTGTTGTTAGGTGCTGTTGAGTTATCTCCAACTCATAGCGACCCTATGCACAGCAGAATGAAACACTGCCTGGTCTTGTGCCAGCCTCATGATCCTTGCTATATCTGAGCCCATCGTTGCAGCCACTATGTCAATCTATCTTGTTGAGGGCCTTCCCCTTCCTCATTGACCCTCCACTTTACCAAGCATGATATCCTTCTCCAGGGAATGGTTCCTTCTGACAATATGAACAAAGTAGGTGAGACAAAGTCTGGCCATTCTTGCTTCTAAGGAGCATTTAGCTGCACTTCCTCCAGGACAGATTTGTTAGTCCTGGAATTGATTGCAAGCAGCATTATGATATATTAGTGATTCCAAATATAGAATTGTTGTTGTTGTTGTTGTTATGTGCCATCTAGTCGGACCCGACTCATAGCAACCCCTCCTTGGGTTTCCGAGGCAGTATCACTACGGAAGTAGATTGCCCCATCTTCCTTCCGAGGAGTGGCTGGTGAGTTTGAACCGCCAGCCTTCTGGTTAGCAGTCAAGTGCCTTAGGCACTACACTACCAGAGCTCCCAATATAGAATTATGCAAGATAAAATAAAACTACAAGACAGTAAATAGGGAACTGGAAATACCTATTTGTAAACGAGGGCACTATAAAGCAAAAGGAGGAAATGCATGGTGTAGTTACAGAACTTCCAAATGGAGAAGTCAAGATGATATCAAAATAGTATGGGCTGTTTAAATCTGGAAATAAATGAATAAATTATAGGGTAAATTAAAATAAAATTAATAAACCTCATCAAATGAGAAAAGAAAATATCATAAAGACCTAGTAAACACTAAAACAAAAGAATAGAGGAAGTGACAAGAAAATCTCTAAACAAAATGAACTCAGCACAGAAATAATATAGAATAAAAAAGTTATCAGCCCCCCCACAGTAAAATAACAGCAATAAATTCATACCTATCAACAATTACATTGAATGTAAATGAATTAAATGCATGAGTCAAGAGGCAGAGAGTAGCAGAATGAACAAGAAAACATGAACCATGAATACGCTGTTAACAAAGACAAAAACAAGCTAAAAATCAAAGAATGGAAAATCATACAGCAACTACCTGGCAACCAAAAATACAGCAGAAATGCAATATTAATTTCTGTAAAATAGACTTTGAGGCAAAAACCAGCAAAAGAGATAAGAAAGGACATTATATAATGATTAAAGTGTCAATCCAACCATAACCATAATAAATATCTACACACCCAATTAAAGAGCCCCAAAAGTCATAAGTCAAACTTTAACAGAATTGAAAAGCAAAATAGACAACTCCACAATAATGGTAGGAGACTTTAATATTCCACTCTCAATATAGGACAGAACAACTAGAAAGAAATTTAACAAAGACACAGAAGATCTAAGCAAAACAATCAGCTTCATAAACACATGCAGAATTTTCCACCCAACAACAGGACAATATACATTATTTCCCATTATTTTAGTGAAATCTAAGGAAGAATGTTTGAACAGCCCCATAACAAAAGAAGAAATTTTAAATGTCATAAAAAAGTTCCCCCAAAAAAAGTCTTGGCCTCGACACCTTCACTGTCAAATTCTACCAAACATTCAGAGAAGAGCTGACACTAATTCTACTCAAACTATTCCAAAATATAGAAAAGGATGGAATACTGCTGAATACATTCTATGTGGCAATCATAACCTTGGTAACAAAGCCAGGCCAAGACACCAGGAAAAAGAAAATTATAGACCAATGTCCCTCTGAACATAGATATAAAGTTTCTCAACAAAATCCTAGCCAATAGAATCCAACAACATATCAAAAAAATAGTACATCATGACCAAATGGGTTTCATACTAGGTATGCATGGATGAGTCAACATTAGAAAAACAATCAAGGCAATCCACCACATAAATAAAACAAAGGAAAAGAACCACATGATCACATCAATTGATCTACAAAAGGCATTTGACAAAATCCAACATGAATTCCTGTTTTTTTTAAAAAAACACTCAACAAAATGGGAATAGAAGGAAATTCCTCACCATAATTAAGGACATATATACAAAATCAACTGCCAACATTGGTTTCAATGGAGGGAGACTGAGAGCATTCTCCTTGTGAACAGGAACCAGAAAAGGATGCCAAATATCACCACTCCCATTTAATATTGTATTGGAAGTCCTGTTGTTGTTGTTAGGTGCCATCACTCATAGTGACCCCTCCTTGGGTTTCTGAGGCAGTATCACTACAGAAGTAGATTGCCCAACCTTCCTTCCGAGGAGTGGCTGGTGGGTTTGAACTGCCAGCCTTCTGGTTAGCAGTCAAGTGCCTTAGGCACTACGCTACCAGAGCTCCTTATTGGAAGTCCTAGCCTAGAGTAATAAGGCAAGAAAGGGAAATAAAAAGAATCCAAATTGGTAAAGAATCGTATCTACTTGCAGATGATATGATACTATACCTAGAAAATCCTAGAGATTCATCAAGAAAACTGCTGCATCTTATAGAAGGATTCAGCAAATGGCAGGGTACGAGATTAACATACAAAAATCAATCATATTCCTTTACTTTACAAAGAATACTCTGAAAAAGAAATCAGGAAAACAATACCATTTATAATAGCCACTTAAAAGATGAAATACTTAAAAATAAATCTAACCAGAGATACAAAAGACATATAGAAAGAAAACATCAAAACACTAATACGAAAAACTAAAAGAGACCTACATAAATGGAAGAATATACCATTCTCACAGATAGAAGACTTAACATTGTGAAAATGCCAATACTACCCAAAGAGATCTATAGATATAATGCCATATTGATCCAGAACCCATCATCATTCTGTAAAGAGATGGAAAAACAATTCACAATGTTATATGGAAAGCAAATAGCCTCTAGATGGCACAGTTCCTAAGGCATGTGACTGCTAACCAGAAGGGTGGTGGTTCTAGCCAACTAGCCACTCCACAGAAAGAAGACTGGGCAATCTACTTCAGTCAAGTTTTACCACCTCAGAAACCCAATGGGGTTCACTATGAGTCAGAATCAATTCAATGACAGTGGTTTATATATATATATATATATGTATATATATAAGCAAAGCACTACTAAAGAAGAACAAAGTAGGAGGCCTAACATTTTCCAATCTCAGAACTTATTACACAGCCACAGTAGTCAAAACAGCCTGGCACTGGAAAAACAGCAGATACATACGCCCAATGGAACAGAACTGAGATCCCAGAAGTGAATCCATCAGCTATGGACAGCTGATCTTTGACAAAGTGTCAAAACCCATTGAATGGGAAGAGGTACTCTTTAACAAATGACGCTAGCAAAACTGGATATCCATTGGTAGAAAAAAGAAATGATCCATATTTCACACCACATAGAAAAACTAACTCAAGATTGATCAAGACCTAAAACTATAAAGATTATCAAAAAAAAAAAAAAAAATAGGGACAAATTTACAGGCTCTACTACAGGGCACAAATACACTATGAAATATAACTAAAAATGCACAAAGAATAGAGGACAAACTAGATGGCTAGAACCTCCTAAAATTAAACACTTACGCGCATCAAAAGATTTCACAAAAAGAATGAAAGGAGAACCTATGGACCAGTGGAAAAAAATTTTCATAATGGCATATCAGACAAGGGACTAATCCCTAAAATTTACAGAAAACTTGAGCACCTCAACAACAAAAACACAAATAATCCAATTTTAAAAATGGGCAGAGGACATAAACAGATACTTCACCAAAAAAGACATTAGGCAGCCAACAAACACATGAAGAAATGCTCACAATCATTAGCCATTAGCTGCAAATCAAAACAACAATGAAATATCCTCTTACCCCAGCATTAATAGCAAAGTTCAAAACAACAGAAAACAACAAATGCTGACAAGGGTGTGGAGAGGCCAAAACTTCACACATTGCTGGTGGGACTGGAAAATGGTACAGTGATTGTGGAAATTGGCATGGTTCTTCCATTAAAAGTTGGAGACAGAAATACAATATGATCCAGCAATCTCACTACTAGGAAATTACAGAAATTAGAGCCGTGACATGAATAGTTATATGCAGATTCATATTCCTCACAGCACTATTCACAATAGCAAGAAGATGGAAACAACATAAACCAAAACCAAACACACTGCTGTCGAGTCGGACTCGACTCATAGCAACCCCTTCTTGGGTTTCCAAAGAAGTATTACTACGAAAGTAGATTGCCCAGCCTTCCTTCCAAGAAGTGGGTGGTAGGTTTGAACCACCAGCCTTCTGGTTAACAGTCACATGCTTAGGCACTCTGCCACCAGAGCTTCTGGAAACAACATAAGTGCCCGTTAATAAATGAAAGGATAAACTAACTACAGTGTATACACACAATGTTAAAGAATAACATGCAATGTTAAAGAATAATGATGAATAGTGATGAATCAACCAAACACCTTATAACATTGATTAACCTGGAGGACCTTATTATGAGTGATATTAGTCAATGCAAAAGGACAAATATTGTATGAGACCACTGCTGTAAAAAGTTAAGAAAAGGTTTACATGCGGAAAGAAACATTATGTGAAGTTTAGTTGGAGCAAAGGGAGTATAAATCACAAACTGGAGAGTAGACACATTAACTTGGGTGAAGGGGAAAGTAATATACAATAAGGAGGAGACGAGCACAAAATGAACAGGCAAAGGAAGACACTGGGAGGAGCACAGGAGTTAAAGGCAACAGAGGTAAATACTGTTATAGACACAATCCTGCAATAACAGTAATAACAATAATCTATGAGTGGATACATTGACATGCAAGCTGAACAGGTGTAGAAAGGCAAATGGGATTATGTCCATGAATATACATAGGTTTGATGGAGGATATTTCTCTCTATATATTTACATGTGTTGCAAATATATCCATGGATATAATAGAGTATATGGGGGCAGAGGTGTGAACACTTCTTAGCTATAAACAAACACCTTGAGGGAATGAGTCACTGGGCTTGAGGGCTCACAAACATAGCCTTGGGGGACATGAAGGTCAACTGGCACAACACAGTCCACAAAGACATTTTGTATCCTACTTGGTGAATAGCAACTAGGGTCTTAAAAACTTGTGAGTGGCCATCTAAAATGCAACTTTTGGTCCTTCCCCATTCAGAGCAAAGAAGAGTGAAGGGAAAATCAAAGACACGTGGGAAAAATTAGTCCAAAGGACTAATGGACCATGCAAACCTCAGCCTCCACTACTCTGAGACTAGAACTACATGGTGCCTGGCTACTACTGACCATTCTGAAATGGACTACAATAGAAAGTCCTGGATAGAATGGGAGGAAAATGTGAACAAAACCCCAAATCATAAAAAAGATCAGTCTCACTGGTCAGACAGAGTGGTTCAATCCCTGAGCCCATGGTTTGAGTCACACTTCAAGTCTGGAACTAAACTCAACTTTCAGTCAAACAATAGACAGGCCTATAAGGTGAGCAATAACACCAGGGAGGTACACCCTCTTTAGAAAAATCAACCATTCAGGATCAAAAGCACAGCATTTGCTTAGAGACAAAGAAGGCAGGAAAGGATAGAAAAGAAGAACATATGAAAATGAGAAACACAGAGAAGCAGAATGAGTGCTGTTATACTGTGGGGACTTAAAACAATGGCATGAAACAAAATATGTATGAAATGTTGAACGGAAAACAGATTTGCTCTGTGAGCTTTCATCTAAATCACAAAAAAAGAGTAAAAAAAATACAAGTGATCCATGACACCACAGGAAGGCAGAGGGATATATGACCACAAAAGTGAAGGCAATGTGACCACAGAGACACAAAGTCATGGACCACTGGCCCAAGGATGCCAGTAGCTACCAGAGGCTGAAAGAGGCAAGGAATAGATCCTGTGCTGGAGGCTCCAGAAAGAAATGAACCTATTGACACCTTGATTTTAGCCCCAGAAGACTCTGGTCAGGCTTCTGACCCTCACAATTCTAAGACAATTAAAAAAGGAACAAAATCCAGACTTACTGGACCTGTTGAGACTAGAGGACAGCCTCAGACTATCACCCTGAGATACTCTTTAAATCCTAAACCAAAAATTTTCCATGACATCACCTTTTAGCTAACTAACATATTGACTCATGAAGTGAAGACTATCACTCATAAATAATGAGCTCCTTTAAAACATCACCTAAGAACAAATGGTCAAAATTACTGTGAAGCAAAGATAAGAAGGTAAGAGGACAAGGAACCTAGAGTACAGGAAATCGTACAAGAATGCAGCAAGTGAAAATTTCATTTTTCAAAATTCAAATTTCACTAATTTTTAAATCAACATCACTGAATAATTTGTGCAGAACATTTTAAATGAGGACCTAATTTATTGTGTAAATTTCACCTTAATCACAATAAAATACTCAAAGAAAGAAAAGGAACTGTGTTGCTTAATGTCCACTTATTTGAGGATCCAGATAGTTTCCTATTGGTATTAGTTTCTTACTTAATTATATTGTGGTCAGAGAATACATTCTGTGTGATTTTTAACTCTTTTGAATTTATTAAGATATATTTTCTAGCACAGTATATGGCCTATATACCTCATGCACTGGAAAAGAATGTTTATTCTTCAATTGTTGGATGGTGTCTTAGAGCAAAACAGCAGAATCTGGTTGAAATTAAAAGTAAAGAGCTTTTATTGAGAGGCAAAACAATTTGTAAACTGGGAATCACAAAGTTCAGAGAATTCTGAACTAAGTGTGCCAAGCAGGAGATAGTTGAGAGTTTAAATAAGAAAATACAGGGAACTTCAGCAAAAATTCAGTGAATGATTGATGTTTAGGTAATGGTTACAAAATTGGATGAGGCTACATCTGATTGCTAGGATATTATATACGTTTCTAAAATTGTTTTTTTCTTTTTTAAGTTATAAAATAATTATTAAATTGGGTACTTCTGGCTTTGAAGCAATCATAAGATTCTTTTTGCATGACTTTAGGGAAAATACCATTGCTTGTATCAGGTGCACCTTAGTCCTCAAGGAGACAGACATCTTTGCTCTTCAGCACTTGAAAGAGGTCCTTTGCAGCCAATTTGTCCAGTGCTGTATGTTGTCTGATGTCGACTGCTGCTTCCACTGGCGTCGATTGTAGAACCAAGCAATGTGAAGTCTGACAACTTCAATCTTTTCTCTATTTATCGTGATGCTGTTTATAGGTCCACTTGTGAGGATTTTTGTTTTCTTTATACTGAGATGTAATCCATGCTGCAGACTGTATTCTTCAATCTTCATCAGTAAGTGCTTCAAGTCATCTTCACTTTCAGCAAGCTAAGTTGTGTCATCAGCACATTGCAGGTTGTTAATGATTCATCATCGCTGCCCAAGGACAGACAACACCCAGAGCAGCATTGCACCTTGGAAACCTAGGAAGAGAATCCTGGGAAGGAGGTGACTGAGTGGAAGGGTCGGAGTAGGTGAGCTGCTTGGGCCCCAGGGCAGTTCTGGGTCCCCATCAGGCCTGTCCAAGCAGAAAGGGCTCGTCAGACAGAGGATAGGGTGGACAAAGCTGGGGGAGGGGTCACTGGGGAAACCCCAGACTACAGAGTGAAAAGGATACTCCTCCTTTATGACCCAATGTTTACACAGTCAAGACAGGAAGCAAAGAAGCAACTGCTAAGTACAAGAGGAAAAAGTGGGGTCATAGATCAGAAGCAAGAGAATAGGAAAAGGCTAGTTTTGTTAAGCTTATCACCACATTAGTGTCTGACTCACAGCAGGTGTAGTCTGTGCTTTGAGACCAGCCAGACATGGACTTCCAAAAAGTATTCCTCAGTCTCACATCTGGGCTGCAGATCCTGAGTCAGGAGTCTTCCTCACGATGACACCACCCTTTTCCTATTTCCCCCTTCTCGCTCCTCTTCTAGTACCTGTCTTTCTATTTTTCCTGACAAGGACCCATTTCTCCCGCTTCTTCCCTCCCTTTCTTCCTCTCTGGTAGTTCAGGAAGGAACAGATGTGCAGACTGAAGTCAGAAGTCTCAAGAATTTATCAAGAGGTCTTGTAGTAGTCAAGGTTATGGGTCACCTTGGCTGGGCCTGGTTTTGAATGGCTGGGCAGCTGGATGTAGTTATTCCCCATGATGAGATTGGGAGTCACATCCATAGTGGAATCTACTGGAGCAGCTGAGTAGCTGCCTGAGGGATGTGGTCTGCTTCCAGTATAGAAGGAGAAATTTTCTTTTTTTTTTTTTTTTAATTTTTATTGTGATTTTGGTGAAAGTTTATAGAGAAAATTCATTTTCTATACAGCAGTTCATACACATTTTGTTTCATGACGTTGAATGTAATTCACCATAACGGGAGAAGTTTTCAGAAAGGTCTTCACAGCTTTTTGCCTGCTTGGACCCTGACAAAGGTCCTTGCATGTAGCTGAGTCTTCATTGAGCAGCTTGTCATATTTCCTGGTGATCTTAAGGTTTTCTCTGGACTTGAACTAATGTCCTGCCATATTGTTTGGTTTATTTGTTGACCTTGGGTTTGTCAGTCTCAGCAGCTAGAGGCTGAGACACTTCCAGCTTCAGTGGGTTCAGTGGACCAGGAGCAAGAGCCAGATTCTTCCTTCAATCCTGATGCCACATTCTTCTTCATACAGTCCAGCTTCTCAGATTATTTGCTCAGCATACAGATTGAATAAGTATGGTGAAAGGATACAACCC
>NW_006921881.1:2657358-2660288 GCF_000298275.1 Orycteropus afer afer
TTTAATAATAGTAGTATTAATGGGTCTTCCTTGTAGGCATATGGATATTATCCTATCACTGACAGCATTGTACTTCAGGACAGATCTTGAAGCATTCTTTGTGATGATGAATGCCATGCCATTCCTCTTCAATTTGTCATTCCCAGCATTGTAGATGATATGGTTGTCTGATTCAAAATGGCCAAAACCAGTCTATTTCAGCTCACTAATGCCTAGGATATCAATCTTTATGCATTCTATTTCATTTTCAACAACTTCCAGTTTTCCTAGATTCATACTTCATACCTTCCATGTTCCAATTATTAATATGTATTTGCAGCTGTTTCTTCTCAATTTGAGTCATGCCACATCAGCATATGAAAGTTCCGAAAGATTTACTTTATCCATATCATTAAGGTTGGTTCTACTCTGATGAGGCAGCTCTTTCCCAGTCCTATTTTGAGTGTCTTCTGATCCAGGGGGCTGGTTTTCCTGCACTATGTCAGACAACGTTTCCAAGCTACTCATGAAGTTGACCAATAATGTATTGGACAGTGCTTCTCTGCTATTCATAAGGTTTTCCCTGGCCAAATTTTTGAGAAGTGAATGGCCTCTTCCTTCTTCCTAGTGTGTTTCAGTCTGTAAGTTGCATTGAAACCTGTGCACCATATACAACCCTGCTGGCATTTGAAACACCGGTGGCACAGACTCACAGCAACATGCAAACCCCAAAGGATGACAAACTGACAGACAAGTTTGTGTCCCTTAGCTGTTGGAAACCTCTCCACCCTCCCCTTACCTAATTCCTACCTGGATCCTGTGGCTTTTGTGGTCCCCTGTGCTCTTTCCCTCTCTTTCCTGGCTTTGGGGGCTGGGGCTTGCCTGCCTCCCGCCCTTACCTGAATCCTGCAGAGTGGCACTAGGTAACTAAAACAGATCTCTGGAGGTGCATTTCAGGACAATAACTATGGTACCATATTCTTCGTTTCAAAGAGCTTTTCCCTTACATTGGATCCTCACCTCTATAAGGGAGGTCATTTCATCAACCCAATACCCATGGAAGGAAACTGGGAACCAGAGTCCTGATGATGTCTCAAGGTTCAGAGGTTTACAAGGGAACTATGAGTCAGAGAAGACTCCAGTCTCTGACTTACTTGGAAATCCAACTGGAAATATGCAGAGGGATGCTTGTGCTCATCTGCAGTTTTTCTGTTGTGGCTTCAGTAACTCTAGTCCAAAGTGATCTGGAATCCTGATACTATCCCTGTAAATCAAGAAAAAACCCAGGCACATAAAGGCTCAAAAATTTTCCTTTCTCAGGAAAAGAGAAAGTATATCTCAAAAGAGGAAGCGCTGGGATCTTGGAAAACTGGGCATTGATCTAAGAGAGGATGATGGAAGTCACCAGGAAGTGGTGGTGGTGGGAGGTCCAACAGGACAGCTGGGCAATGGATTCAGAGAGGAAAAAGGGCTGCCTGGGTGGGTGGGAAAGCACTGAGATTACTTTGCCGGTAACCATGATGAGAAGGGATTTTCTCAACTAGGCAAGAGCTGGGGAGATAAAGTCCTAAAAGGTAATGGAAAATAACAAATGAAAACCCCCAGGCAATTATTAAATATCTGGGAAATAAGATGTGCAGGAAGGACAGTTAAGGAAATATAATATAAGCTTCAGCCAAGAGGAAAATCTCTTTGGTAAACGATTCTAACTCTGAGTCCAGATCCAGTCAAAATTACAAGACACCTATACTGGGAGGATGAAATTGTGTATTTGAAGAAGAGGCTTCCATGAGTGGAAGAGATATGGGGAAGTAAACAGAGTTTAAAGTTGAAAAAATCAACAAGTAGCACAAAAGTATGCTATGTAGAGATGTTGAGATAAATAACAAAACATAAGCTAATAGGCTTGAAGGTGGTTGCTTCCCAGAAAATGGGTAGAAAGTGAAAGCAAGAAGGTTGTATAACATACACGTCTTTTGTGAAAAAAATTAGTTAATGAAAGAGGAAGTGATGTCAAACTCTAAGGAGTGTGGTTCTTGGACTAACAGCTCCAATCACCCTAAGCCTCACTTTTCTTGGCCTTTGACTAAGGCCACCCAACAGCCATTGGCACTGAGGCTCTGGAAAAGTGGGAAGGTGAGAAATGAGTCCTCTGAGCAGCTCAGCTTGCTCCAGCCTCTGTCATACCTAGGAGTCCCTGGTGGTGCAAATGATAATTGTGCTCAACTGCTAAGCAAAAGGTTGGAGGTTTGAGTCCACCCAGAGGCGCCAGAAGAAACATCTGGTGATCAGCTTCTAAAAAACCAGCCTTTGCAAACCCTCTGTAGCACAGTTCTACTCTGACTTGCATAGGGTCACCATGAATCAGAGCTGACTGGTATGAACTTCACCACAATGATTTCATCAAAGGCTTTTTCCACAAATTGTTCCTGGCTACCTTTTTGACAACCAGAGAGAGTAAGTGCAGAAAAAGACCTCACCCACCCAGCACAGCCAGAGGGAGGCAGCTCAGGCTCCGAGGACTCCCCCAGCAACCAGAGCCCAACACCACCTGTGGCCTGTGGAGTGCAGTGATATTCTCAATTGTGAGGGAAACATCTCCTGTGGGTAAGAAGGAAAAACAAGAGTTGGGAAGCTACTCCTTATCAGGAGTGGGAAAGCTGGGAAAAGCCAAGAAATTCTTATCACAGAAGAGGGTGAGCATGCTTACTCCTGGCAGGGCAGGAGGTTGTGATCAGAGGGGGCACACGGAGCTTCCAGGCACTGGCAGCTCTAACGCTCCACCCAGGAGGCCAATACTTGAAGGTTGCTGTAATTAGTAAATGAATATTATATATATATATATATATATATATAGTTGTTGTTATTGTTGTTGCTATGTGCTGTCGAGTCGGCCCCGACTCATAGCGACCCCTCCTTGGGTTTCCGAGGCAGTATCACTACGGAAGTAG
>NW_006921881.1:2660388-2668699 GCF_000298275.1 Orycteropus afer afer
CCAGCCGTCTGGTTAGCAGGCAAGTGTCTTAGCCACTATGCTACCAGAGCTCCCTCCCTATATATATATATATAGGGACCTTGTTGTATATATGTTAGATATTACAATTAAAAATAAAGAAGAGAGAAGGGAAAATCCAAATATAAAACAAGCTGAAGTGTGGCAGATCAACAGTCCTGCATTTTGAAATCCATCTCTTCACATAGTAGCCCTGCCACTGGGAAGCTAAGAACCTCTCTGTGTGGCAGTATCTATCCTCTGCTGTAATGAAAATTAGGGTTGCACAGAGGTGGATGGAGGGACTAACACTAAAGTTGGAAGTCACCTGGTGTTACAGATGAGAAAGCCTTGAGGGGGCAGAAATATGCGGAAAAAGTAAGTTCCTAGCCTAGTCCCAGGTCTGCCATTTGACCACAGCCTCCCCCTCCTCCCATGCTCTGGGACCCTGGCTTTCCTGTCCCTACTCCAGATGCAGGTTCATACACTAAGCTCAGGCTTGTTGAGCGCACTGCCCACTCAGTCATGGCAAAATTCAACTTGGACAATCTGCCACTGGAGAATCTGGCCTAGGTTCCTGTGCCCTTTGCTAATAAACTTGGACAAATGAGGAACTGTGCTGAGATCTCGTAAAGAGCAGAGGCTGAGAAGCCCTCAGTGCTTGGGAAGGACAAACCACACCATTGGCAAGAAATATAGAAAACACAATGGTTACAACAATGGGCTCAGGTATAGCAAGGATTGTGAGTCTGGTGCGGGACAGGATAGTGTTTCCGCTGTTTCACATGAAGTCGCTATGAGTCAGAGTCAATTCAACTGGCACCTAACAACAACATTCTTGTAGATACTGGAATTTCCTGACTTGGTATCTGCCATTCCCTCCATACTTTTTAATTAAAATATGTATTTCAAAAGAAAGAAAGAAAGAAAGAAAACAGGAGGGGGCAAAGGCCTGTAAGTGTAGGAGAAAGAGAAAGGGAGGGAGAGGGAGGAAGAGAGAGAGGCAGGGAGGGAGCACAAGAAGCCTGGGCTCTGTTGTAAGATAGCAGAGGGAGGTGAGGGGCAGGAAATAAAGACCTGCACATTGACCCTGACTGCACTCTCTAAAGGAAATGATGTGTTTAGTAGTCAAGACACTACTCAAAGAAACAGATCTGAAATGAGGAGGTGAGGATGGGGAGCAAAAAAAGTGGGAAAAACAAACAACTGGAGAGGGCTGCACCAGTTTGGGAATCTGATATGGGGTTTTGTTCTACTCAGGTTTTAAGGACTAGCACTGAGGTCCAGCAATCCCAGTGATTAGTAGCAGTATGGTGGTGGACTCTTGTCTTTGGTGCGCCCAGGCAACCAGGTCAGTGTGGGACAGGGCTTCTGAGGGTGTTCCCAGACCAGAGCATCCTGCTCAAGCCCCTTTGGGCACTGCTCACTCCATCCCAGCTTGTTGATTGACTCCACTTAAAGTAGCAAGAGGAGTAGGTGAATTCAGTTTTGTGGTAAACACCATGAAAGACTGTTAAATACATTTATGACCACCAGCTGTACCAGTATTGTACCACTGTGCAAAAATCAGACAGTTCTTACTCAGGCCCTTTCCTTCCAGAACCAGTCTTTCTTCCTCTTGCAAAACTGCCATACTCCCACAGAGGATCCCTGCTCCCTTTCCATGACACTGAGGTGCAGACACCAAAGCTCAAGTACTGCCCATACTTCATGATCCATCACTGACCAAGATCTAATGCTTCACAGCATTAGAACCAGAGTCTTGGGGAGGAGGTGACAGAGTCCTAGAGTCCCCGTTAGGTTTGCTCCAGAACAGAAAGGGTCCAGGACAGAGGTGGACAAAAGTGTGTGTGTGGTAATTGCTTGAGGAAATCCCAAACTGTAGAATGAAAAGGGAACTCATGTCTTGGACACAATGCTTAGGCAGTCAAGGCAGGAGCCAAAGGTGCAGCTACCAAGTACACCAGGAAGACTGGAAGCTAGAAGAAAGAGGGTGAAAAGAGAATAGCATACCAGAGGTGGGGGACACATCTGAGAATCAGGTGCCAGTTCCATTTTGTTAAGTCTCTAACCACCTCAATTATGATTCCCAGCAGGTAAAGAAGTCTGCTTTGTGAGGCCAGCAGACTTGGGCTTTCTGTTCCCACAACTGGGCCAGACCACTTACTAGGATCGAATCCTAATCCCTGGACTGCCCTGGAAGTTGTTATTTGTTGTTATTTGCGTTGAGTCCTGGAAGTACTGCCCTTCATTTTCTTCCCTCCTCCTCCCCTCTCATCTTCTTCTCTTTGCCTTTCCCTCTCTCCTATTCTGGCAATCCTGCTGTGCCCTGTTTCTCCCCTTTTTTCTTTCCCACTGAGTTTAGGAAGGAATAGATGTGCAGGCTAATATCAGAAATTCCAAGAATATATTGAGTAATCTGGAGGTACAATTCAGGACAATAACATTGGTACCACATCCTTGGGTTCAAAGTTCTTTCCCCCCACATCTGATCCTCAGCTCTCTGAGGGAGATCTTCTGATCAATCCATTGCCCAAGGAAGGAAAGTGAGACCCAGAGTCCTGACAGTGTCTTCCAGATCAGAGACTGGCAAAGGGACCTTCAAATCAGAGAAGACCCCAGCTCCCCAGACTTATATTTCCCTAGCCTGACTGGGAAATCCAATTGGAATGATGCAGGCTATTCCCTGAATCTTCAGAGGGATCACTGGTGCTCATCTGTGTGTCTTCTGCTGTGGTCTCAGTAACTCCACTCTGGGATGACCTGGACTCCTGATGCCATCTCTGTAAAACAGGGAGAAAATCAGGCAGGCAAAGACTCAAAATTTTCCCTCCTGTGGACCTCTTTCAGGAAGCTAAGGGATGTGCTCCAGGAAAGAAGGAAGTCTACCTAAAGAGAAGACTTGGGGTGTGGGAAATTGGGCACCAACCCAGGAGAGGGTGAAGGCAGTCACTAAGGGGAAGGGGTAGTGGAGGAGTCTGACAGGACTGCTAGGCAATGGATCCAGAGAGGGACTGGGAGGCCTGGGTGGGTGGGAAAGCATTTTCTTCTTGATGAAGAAAATGACCTTGACAGCAACCATCATGTTGTATTGTATTTGAAGGGATTTACTCAACTAGGAGAGTGTTAGGGGATAAACTCCTAAGAGGTACTGGAAAGTAAGAAAATGAAAACCCCCAGGCAATAATTAAATCTATGGAAAGAACAAGATGTATGAAAAAAACAATTAAAGCAGTTTGATATATGCTTTTATATATGGGAGTAATGTTCCTATAGGTAAAGAATTCTATATTTCATTTCAGATCCAATCTACATTTCCAAAATAACCAAATCTGTCCTAGAGAGAGGATGAAACTGCATTTGAAGAATTGAAGGCAGTGTGTGGAAGAGCTACTGGGAAGTAAATAGTGTTTGAAGTTGTAAAATTAAAACCATTAGTATAAAATTAGGCTATTTAGAGATGCCAAGATAAATAACAAAACATAAGCTAAAAGTGGTTGCTTTGCAGAAGTAGGGCAGAGAGTGTAGGAGAGACTGTGTAGTGAAACTAGTTGCCAGGCTGAGTTGTTAGGAGTTAATAAAGGAGGAAGTTGGGCAGCACTGGAAACCAGCCTGGGAAATTGTGCTTCCTGGGCAGTCAGAGGTTGGTGGATCCTGAGGCTCTTTCCAGAACCCACCCTGTGCCAGCCTTTGGGCTGAGGCCAACTGAGCCCAGCACAGACCCTTGACACTGAGGCTGCTGAGATGTGGAGAAGCACAAAAGAAAGGCGGCGTGGATCCTCTGATGAGAGCTGCCCAGCTTGTGCCACTCTCCCTCCAGGCTCCCCTCCCCCAGGGAACTGTGACCAATTGCCATGGATAAGGCACTTGACTGCTAACCGGAAAGTCAGTGGTTCAAACCCACCAGCTGCCCTGAGAAGGAAGACCGGCCAGTCTACTTAGGTAAAGATTTACAGCCTTGGAAACCCAGTGGGGGTTGCTGTGAGTTGGAATGGACTCAGTAGCAGTGAATTTGATTTAATGCATTTGAGCAGAACTTCCTGATTAGGACCCTACTCAGAGTAGCCATGTTTATCTGTGGATTCATTTTCACGCAGCCAGAGAGGAAGCAAAGAAGGGAGCTTACCCAGCACAGCCAGAGGGAGGCTGCTCCGAAGACCCCACTGGCTGTCAGCATCCACCACAGCCCTGGGCCCTCCATGTGCACGGAGATTCTTGTCTCCAAGATAGACACCTCCTGTGTGAGAAGGAAAAACCAGAGCTGGGAATCTATTCCCTATTATAAATGGAGGAACTGAAAAAAAAAGAGAAGAAATTCTTATCCTAGAAGACAGATCATTCTTACTCCGGAATGGGGAGGAGGGGCAAATGATTGTGATGGGGAAAGGGCACAGGGACTTCCAGGTTGAAGCTCTCAACCTAGATGTATCTATGAAGATTTTTAAAATAAGCACATGAAGATTATACATATGTCCTATGGAACTTGCTGTTTACATGTGGTATTTTACAATTAAAACCACCCTCTGCTGACAGGGGATCCTGGCAGCTCCCTGGAGGACTGAGCCCAAGACACTTCTTACACACATACACCACCACCACCACCACCATCCCACCGTCCGCGGACAGTAACGCGCCTGGCAGCCGCCTCTGTGCCTGCGAAGTCTGGGAGTGAGAGCGTCTGTGAAGAGAGTTTTAACTTCCGCTGCTGAGACACTACTTTCCTTTGCACGCGGTCCCCAAGAACACCGAGCCTGGCAGGATGCCAGGGAAAAGAAGGGAAACTTGAAAAAGAAAAACAGCTAGGGTGTGGCAGACTCAACATTCAGCCTCAGGTCCTACATTTTCAAATCCGTCCGTTCCGGTACTAGCCCTGCGATCCGCCGAGTTCCTGAAGCACTGTCCTCTGTTGTAGAATCAAAGTTTGGATCGCACAAGTGGTGGATGAATGGGCTGACACTAAAAGCCGAAGTCATCTGTCATTATGGCGGGAAACCCGAGGGTGACCTGACCGCACCTCAACACCGAGAAAAGAAAGTTCCCAGCCTCAGCCCGGGTTGTCCATCTCAACTGCAGATCCCGAAAGCTCTGTTTCTGGGTCGCGGGTCCAGCCGGAGCCTGGTTGTGACCCCGAGCCTCCCCTCTTCCCAGGCTCTGGGACTCCGGCTTCCCCTCCCAACTGCAGACCCAGGTGCACGCACCAGGCTCAGGCGAGTCATGGGCACTGCTTCCTCTGTCCTGCGAAGCTCCGAGAATATGCTGCTCCCAGAATCTGGTGTCTCGATGTACGGAGCGCCGAGCGGGCTTTGTCTTTTGCTGGTAACTGTGCAAGGTACGGATCTAAATCGGACTTTCTCTTTCAAAGAGCTGTGAGAAGAATCCTCTATGTGGACTTGGCATTAGAAACTTATGTCTAAGTCCAAACCACAGAGGAAGCGGAAAACAAGACTATCTCAGACCACTAGAAAGGGGTGGGACGGGCCTGTCGCGCTGTACTGGCGGGCGCCGGCTTTGCCGCCTGAAGCGCGCACAGAGACAGCAGAAGCTAGGTCCTCAGATTAGAGAGTGCCTACCAGTGCTGTCTTCCACACCTCTCCTCCTGCTCACAAGCACGGTTGGTTGCCCAAGTTACTCGCGTTCTAGGTGAGATGGAAGGGCCGGGAGACCCGGGGAAAACGCATGGTGTGTATAGGAACTTGGGACACCAGGGCTGGGCTCTAGGAGGAGATGGGAAGCATTGTCTAATAGAAGCTGCCATCCCTTTGGAGACTTGAAGCACAGTTAGTTGTAGTCCTATCCTGGAGGGTCTGCAGCTCCGCGGTGCAGAAGGTTCTGGCAACACCTGAAAGGGCTGAGCCCAAGATACTCCTTGAGTTCCTTCTTCCTCCCTTCCCCCAATATAGAGGGCGCCTGCCAGGCCGGCTCTGTGCCTATGGAAGTGTGAGAATGAGAATGTCTTTCAAGACACTTGCTGAAATTAATTAAAAAACGGTTGCAGCAGTACATCAGCAGTGAACTGCTAGAAATTCAAGCTGGATTCAGAAGAGGGCATGGAATGAGGAATATCATTGCTCATGTCAGAAGGATCTTGGCTGAAAGCAGAGAATATCAGAAAGATGTTTACCTGTGTTTTATCGACAATGCAAAGGCATTTGACTGTGTGCATCATAGCAAATTATGATAAAATTATGGATAAAATTCTGAAGGATGGGAAATCCAGAACAGTTAACTCCATAGGCACTTAACATGTGCTTATGGGGAACATAAAGAGTCGTTGGAACACACCAAGGGAATATTACTGCATGGTTTAAAATTAGGAAAGGTGTGTCAGGGTTGTGTCTTTTCACCATGCTTATTCAATCTGTATGCTGAGCCAATAATGTGAGAAACTGTACTATATGAGGAAGAACATGGAAGAAGACATGTTCTTCATATACCAAACCAAACCAATCTCACTGCCATTGACTTTATTCCAACTCATAGTGATTCCTGTTGGTTTTCCGAGGCTGCAAATCTTCATGGAAATAGTTTGCCCAATCTTCCTTTCACAGAGCTGCTGGTGCATTTGAACTGCTGTTTAGCAACCAAATGCCTTACCCTTTAAGCTACCAAAGCTCCTTTCTTCTTTATATAGCAACCTGCTGATAAACAGATGACACAACCTTGCTTGCTGAAAGTGAAGAGGACTTGAAGCATTTACTGATGGAGATCAACTACTACATCTTTTAGTATGGATTACATATCTACATAAAGAAAACAAAAATCCTCACAACTGAACCAGTAAGCCACATAATGATAAATGGAGAAAAGATTGAAGGTGTCAAGGATTTTCTTTTACTTGGAGCCACAATCAAGGACCATGGAAGCAGCAGTCAAGCAATCAATGTGTTGCATTGGGCATATATGCTGCAACAGATCTCATCTCTTTTAAAGTGTTAAGGAGGAAAGATAACACCCAGCACCACCTGTGGTCTGTGGTGCCAGCAAGATTATCAGCTCTGAGGGAGACTGTCCTGTGGGTGACAAGGGAAAACCAGAGCTGGGCAGCTACTCCTTATTAAGAACCAAGAAGCTGAGGAAAGCCACAAAGCTGGGTGCATGTTGACTCCTGCTGGGGCAGAAGGTTGCAATGAGGGAAGGGCAAAGGGGGCTGAGGGGCACTGGGGTTTCTAGCTCTCCACCCAGGAGATGGCTACATGAAGGCTCCTGTAGTCAGTAAATGAAATTTGCACACGTTTTAAGGACCTTGCTGTATATATGTCACACTTTACAATTAAAAATAAAGGAGAAAGAAGGGAAATTTCAAACATAAAAACAAGCTGAGGTGTGTTCAATCAATGTTCAGCTCTGGGACCAGAGTTTTCACATCCGTTTATTCACATGCTAGCCCTGCCACCCGGAGCTAAGAACCTCCCTGTGCAGCAGTTTCCTCCGCTGTAACGAAAGTTTGGGTTATACAGAGGTGGATGGACGGACTGGCCCTAAAGCCGAAGTCGCCTGTAGTTGCATACGGGAAACCCTAGGCTAGCCTGAGGTGGCCGAAATATGCAGAAAACGAAACTTCCCTACACAGTCCCAGATCAGGTTTGCCAGAGATCCACGAATGCTGAGGGCTGAACCCAGGTTTGGATACACAGGCCTCCCCTTCCACGTTCAGAGACGCCGACTTTCTCTTCCCGACTCCAGGTTCAGGTCCACGCTCAAAGCGCGGCTTGTCGTGCGCAACGCCCGCTCTGTCAAGACGAGCCTGCACAATTTGCGGCTCAGAGAAGCTACTCTAGGCTCCTGTGCCCTTAGCTAATAAACTCGGATTAAATGACCAACTGACCTAAGACCTCTGAAAGAGCGCACGCGGAAAAACTCTCTAGAGTTGGTAAGGTCAAACCGCTAAACTGCAGTTCCATCCTCACAGGAACTGGGGTCCTGGCCCCGCGCGGCTCTGCGTCAGCGTCGTAGACCCTAGTCGGGTTCCTCAGTTCGGGTTTGCCCACCAAGCGCACCTCTCCACCGTTCTCTCCCACCTCCCGCCTGCTCTAAGATTGCCCACGTGACCTGCATTCTGGCTAAATGGCTGCGGCAGGCTGGGCGGAGAACCAGGAGACGTCTTTGGACCTCGGCTCAAAAAAAATGGGACGGAGTGAGATTAAAATGAAAAATGGAGTAAAGTTGGAACTGTAGGATCGGGGCCGAAGTGGGTATGGAAGTTTCGTCGCACTCCAAGGCGGTTGACTAGAACTTGGAAGCTCGCGGAACAGGAAAACTTGCGCGCTTTTGAAAATTGAGAGTGCAATTAGTTTTATTCATTAGCTGGTTTACG
>NW_006921881.1:2668814-2678648 GCF_000298275.1 Orycteropus afer afer
TTCTGTGCCCAGGGATGTCTGAGAGAAAGCCTTCGAAGTGAAATTTACAAAGACAAAGTTAAGGTCATTTTTGTTGTCGCTACCAAGTTCAAATCCATCAATTGGCCAGTCCCAGGAGGGAAGGGTGTGCGAACAAAGAGGGACTTCATGGGTTCTTATGCTGTGCCCCCTACACACAAAGCCAGGATCCCCTCCTCTAGAAAAATAGCCACCGCCACCACCCTGCGCTCCCACCCCAAGAGAGGATTCCGGCTCTGAGGCTTGGCACTCACCGTCCCCTAATCCGCTACTCTGCCCAGAAGTGGGTCTTCAGCTCAAGAAAAGTGAGTTTTAAAAGACAGGCATATGAGTTAAACATTTACCTGAGGTAGATACACTCCTTGGAGAGAGCAATCATGGGAGAAAGAAGGGCTGTCTATGCACAGGGAGACAGCTCAGGGGGCAGGAGAGTATGGAGGGATGGACACAGGGAAGAGGTAACTATGGGGAAGAAGTGGGAGGGAAGCTGTTCCATTGGGGTAAATTGTAGTCAATGTCATGAGACAATGTGTGTGTGGACTACTGTATAGAAGGTGAATTTGCTCTGTAAACTTTCACGCAAATCACAATTTTATATAAAAACAACATACCCAGAAGACCCATTTTTTTCCTTCAGCATCTTTTCCTCCTGAACCAATTAATTGACAAGTCTGAACTCTCTAGCTGAAGGCAACAATGAAGTTGACCTTTTCTTTGTAAAATTCCTTTCAAAGGCAGTCTCACCCTCAGGCTCCCTTCCACCAAGAGAGTTATTTTTCTGGGGAATCCAAAGTGTCTTGGGCTCAACGCTCTCCAGAAACTGCCAGAATCCCCTGCTGACAGAGCCGCAGACCTGCGGGGATCGGATCTGGAATAAAATGAAGTGCTCCCCCATCTCCAAATAGGCACCCGCTCTCCAGTCCAGGAGTCTCTCTCCTCTAGTCACCCGCTGTGGACTAGACAAGAGGGAGGACTCGGTTCTCTCCTCCACCCCAACCGTGCGGTCCCCTATTTTCCCCATTTTTCGTGTCTAATCTCGCCCTCCTCCCCTGCACTTTTCAAGCCACCGTCTAAAGGATGTGCCCAGGCTCCTGGTCCCACCTGGCCCTGCCATCTCGTGTAGGTTGCTGGTGACTTGGACATTCATGCTTGAGAGCAGGAGGGAGGCGGGAGAAGAGGGTGGGGGATACCCTCATAGTGGGCAAACCTGAACTGAAGGACGCTGAAGCAGCCCGCGCTCCTGACCAACCCTGACCGCAGCGCTCAGCCACAGCTTCCTGCCTGTCCTCTGAAGGCCAGGCTCGGGTGTTACCCAGCGCAGCACCAGAGTCTTTTAGTTCCTCATTTAGTTTGAGTAAGTCTTCTACAAAGTGAATATTGAGGCAGATTTGTGAAGAGGCTGGAGTGGAAAGTTCGCCAGGTCAAGCCTGAGACTGATGCTCACGCTTTGGCTCTGCACTCGCGAGGGGAAGCCAAGGTCTCAGAACATAGGAGGAGGAAGAGGCTTAGGGTCAAAGTCAGAGTTTGAGCATCTAGCAGCACGATGGAAAACCTTAACTGGGTCTGGGAACTTTCTTTCCTTCTTTTTCCTCTCCAGTATTATGGCAGTGACAGGTATTGCAGTAGCGTGAGGGTTACGGTATTTAGGCTGCTTCTGTTCCAAATCTGTAATCACAGACAGTGGCAGATTAACTAATAGGCAAGGTGCACATCAATGGACAGCAAGCACAGTACAAAAAAGCCAACAACCACTGCTGTGGAGCCCAGTCCTACTCACAGTGACCTGGAGAGTAAAACTTCCACCTAAGGAGCTGACCACGTCTTTCTCCTGCAGAGTGAGGCTGGTGGGTTCCAACCACAAACCTGTCTGACTAAACAGACCTTTCTGATGATCAACCAGTCAGTTCAGCACTTTAACCACTGCACTGCCAGGCCTCGAGTGTTTCCTTGTTGTTGTTCTTGTTATGTGCTGTCGAGTCTGACCCAACTTATAGTGACCCCTCCTTGGGTTTCTGAGGCAGTATCACTAAGGAAGTAGAATGCTCCATGTTCCTTCTGAGGAGTGGCTGGTAGGTTTGAACCGCCAGCCTTCTGGTTAGCAGTCAAGTGCCTTAGGCACTACGCTACCAGAGCTCCCCGAGTGTTTCCTTACTACTCTGTAATGACCAATTTCACATGGGTTTCACTGGCTTACTTGTGCTTACTTAGGAATCTGTAGTAAACAATTTCACTTTTTTTTTCTACCACATCAAAGATTCTGATGGTATGACTGACATCTGTCTCTCTCCCAATCACACACACCTTCCTACAGAATTGAAGTCTCTTTTCAAATTTACAGGCCTTGGTAGGAATTTCATCTTTGAAAAGAATTGATTTCCCAGATGGATTGGGTAACTGCCCCTGATATTCATAGGAGAAATTGTCACCCAGGAAAGTTAAGTAACTAGCTAGGTGGAGTGGGTGGGGCATAGTGGGGGCCTGGAGGGGACTTAAGGCTGAGACCAGAATAGATGGATTTGAAAATGCAGGACCCAGGACTGACTGTAGATTCTATGACACCCTAGCTTGCTTTCAGTCTTGAACTTTCCCTTCTTTCCCCTTTATTTTTATGGCACGTATACACCAAGATCCCTGTTCTGGTTACCTAGTGCCACTTTGACAGGAGTATACCACAAATGGGATGGCCTTAACAAACAGGAGTTTATTCTTATAGTTTGAAAGCTTTAAGTCCAAGTTCAAAGTGCCAGGCTCTAGGGGCTGCATAAAAGCCCCTCAACCTTGGGGTCTAGTTCTGCCTCCTGCTCCCGGCCCACTGGAGCTAGAGGCATTTCTTCACTCAGACAGCCACTGGCTACTGAGGCTGAGAAGCCCCAAGGTGACAAGGAAAAAGGCACAGTCCTAAAGTTACCAAACCACACAGCAGGCCATTAACTTAAGTCCATTGTAAGTCCCAAGGTTGGCATAGCACAGCAGGCTGCTGAGCAATGACATGGCTACATGCAGGGTCCAAGCGTGCCACAGGCTAGAGACCATTCCCAAGGCTTCTCCTTATATACAGGAAGCAGACCACATACCCAAAGGCAGCTACCCAGATGCTTGTGGTAGGTCCCACCATGGAATTGACTGCCAGTCTCCTCATGGGGATTAGCTACCACCAGCTGCTCAGCCACTCAACCAGGCCCAACCAAGTTGACACACAAACTGAACTACCATAATCCTTAATCATATACTTACTCTGCATTTACTTATGACAGGCTCCTTCCTGGATACATCCAAGTTGAGAGCTAGAACCTGTGAAAGCTCCCAGCATCCCCATGTGCCCTTCCCCAGCACAGTCTTCCCCTCTCCCCCACCCCAGTAAGCATGCTCCCCTCTTCTGTAATAAGAATTTCTTTCCTTTTCCCATTCATAACAAGGAATGGCTTCCCAACTCTGATTTTTCCTTCCCACCCACTGGAGATGTCTCCCCTGAGGCTAAGACTCTACCTGCAATGCACACTGTGGGCCACATGTCGCGGTCCGGCTCTGGTCGCTGGGGGTGTTCTTGGAGCTGCCTCCCTCTGGTTCTGTCAAGTGAGTTCTTTTCTATGCTATTTGTCTCTGGTTGCCAACAATGAATTAACAATGAACAATTTGTGGAATAAGCCTTCCTTCCATAGAATCCTTCTCGTGAGGGTTGACATCCATTTGTGGCCACCCTATGTGCATGTGTCAGAGCAGAACTGTGCTCCCAGGGTTTGCAGTGGCTGATTTTTCAGAAGTAGAGTCCAGGAACTTTCTTCTTGAGGCCCCCCTGGGTGGACCCCAACCACCATTTGAGTGCAGTCAACTGTTTGAACCACCAGGGATTCCTAAGTGCAACAGAGACTGGAGCCAGCTGGGCCGCTCTGAACAAAGGGTCTGTGGCTGCTTTTCTGCCTTCTCACTTTTCAGCAGCAGTGGTGCCCAGGGCTGTGCTGGATGGGGTGCCCTCAGGCAAAGGCCAGAGGAAAGAGGAATGCAGGATCCCCTTGTGGCTGTCCAGGAACCGCACTCTCCAGAAGTTGGCTCCACTTCCCTTTTTATGAAATAATAAACCAAAAACCAAACCCACTGCCATTGAGTCCATTCTGATTCATGGAGACCCCCATTAGATTTCCAAGGAGGTAAATCTTTAAGGAAGATTTATCTTAGCCTTATCTTCCTTCTGTAAAGCAGCTGGTGGGTTTGAACTGCCAAACTTCTAATTAACAGGAAAATGCCTCAAGCATAGTTACACAAAAACAGGTAGACTCATAGCAAACCCTCCTTGGGTTCTGAGGTGGTGTCATTATGGAAGTAGATTCCCCAACCTTCCTTCCAAGCACTATTCTCCTGATCTCTGGAAAACAACCAGCTCTGAGCCTTTTACCTTATGTTTTGTTATTTATCTCAATATCTCTAACTAGCATACCTTTGTGCTACTTTTTGATGTTTCAATTTTAAATGCTGTTTACTTCTCAACATCTCTCCTACCCACATTCCCCTCTTCTTCAAAAGTAAAATTAAATCCTCCCAGTACAGGTAATGTTGACTGTACCTGTTTTAGAATCCTTTGCCTATAGGTAAGGCTCTGGGAGCTCTGGTGGGGTAGTGCCTAAGGCATTTGACTGTCCTAAAATGCACCCTCAGGAACCACTCAATAAATTCTTGAAACTGCTGACTTCAGTCTGCACATCTGTTCCTTCCTAAACTACCCAGGGAACAAAAAGGGGAGGAGCAGGATGCGCCTGGGTTGCCAAGAGAACAGAAGGCAGGGAGAAGATGAGTTGTGGGAAGACCACCAAGGGTAGTGGATCCTTAGAGTAAGTCCAGGGACATTAGGATTGACTCATATAAGTGCTGTGCCCCAGTGTGGACACTGGGAATACCTTAAGAAGCCCACATCTGGCTGGCCTCACAGCAAGGATGCCTCCATTGCTGGGAGTCATATATTATGCCTGTTAGAAACCTAACAAAATGGAAGTGGCACCAGATTCTCCCATGTGTCCCCAACCTCTGGCATTTTATTCTTTTTTCCATCCTCTTTCTTCTAGGTCTCAGTCTTCCTGGTGTACTTGGTGGCTGCATCTTTGCCTCCTTCCATGACTGCCTAAGCAAAGAGTCATAAGAAGGGAGTTCCCCTTTCCTTCTACATTTTCTCCTGGTGGCCATTTCAGCTCTGGAATAGGCTTAATGGGGACTCCAGGACTCTACTCCCTGGTTATAACGCTGTGAACCAGCTCAGGGTGTTAGCTTATCCTGTTCAGCGAGGGGATCACACAGTATAGCCATGGGCACTTGGGTGGTGGTGGCTGCACCACTGTATCGTGGAAAGAGACCTGGAATCCTCTGTGGGAGGGTGGCTGTTTTGCAAGAGGAGGGGAGACCCGTTCTGAAATGAGTGGTGCTGGGTAAGAACTGTCTTGTTTCTATATAGTGCTGTAACACTGGCTCTGAAGTGTCTAATGTGAGCTGCAGTCTGCTTAGCTTCCACAGCTGATCAGAAATGTATTTAACAGCCTTTCATGGCCTTCACCACACACACACAAACTAATTCATTTTGCCCAACTGAATTCTCCATGTAATCCCTCACGCCCCACCCCCTTCTCATGAAGTCAATCAACAAGCCCAGATGGAGTGAGCAGTGCCCAGAGATGAACACGTGGGAAAATCAAGTGCCACTTCCATTTTGTTAGGTTTCTAACCTGCATAATATACCACTCCCAGCAGGTGGAGGAGTCTTTGCTGTGAGGCCAGCCAGATGTGAGCTTCTGAAGGTATTCACAGTGCCCACCCTGTGTCGTCCTCTCTCCCTCTCCCCTCTCTCTCTATCTCTCCCCTCTCTCTTCTCTTCTCTCTCTCTCTCTCTCTCTCTCTCTCTCCTCTTTCTCCTCTCTCCCCTCTCTCCCTCCTCTCTCTCTTCTCTTTCTCCTCTCTCCCCCCTCTCTCTCTCTTCCCTCTTTCTTTTCCCCTCTCTCTCTCCCTCCCCTGCCCCCACAGAGGGCCTCCAGGCACCTTGTCCCTAGAAAACCCAAAGGAATTTGAGTTCAGCCCTGGGTTGTTGTTGTTGTTTTGCCATCGAGTCGCCCCGACTCATAGCGACCCCTCCTTGGGTTTCCAAGTCAGTATCACTAAGGAAGTAGGATTGCCCAACCTTCCTTCTGAGGAGTGGCTGGTGGGTTTGAACCGCCAGCCTCCTGGTTAGCAGTCAAGTGCCTTAGGCACTATGCTACCAGAGCTCCTAAAACCCACTGTGTACCATCACGGGGGCTGGGGGAAGTTAATGAATAAAACTCACCGCACTCACAGTTTCCAAAAGGGCTCCAGCCAAACTTTCCATCCCCACTTCGGCCAGATCCTGCAGTTCCAATTTTGACCCGTTTTTTCATTTTAATCTCACTGCACCGCATTTTTTTATCATGGTCCAAAGAACATCCCCTTGTTCTCCTTCCCGCTTGGACCAGCTATGTACCAGAATGCGGGTCACGTGGGCAACCTTAAGCACAGGCGGGAGGTGGGACAGGGGTGGAGAGGTGCATTTGGCTGGCAAACGCAAACTAAGGAACCCAATGCAGAGCCGCACGGATCCACTACGCTGGTCTTGCGCTCTGCCATCCGCCAGGACCCGGGTTTTGACCTTACCAACCCTAGAGAGCTTTTCCGCGTGCGCCGTTTCAGAGGTCTCAGCTCAGTTCCTCCTTTAGCTCGCCTTTAGTAGCTAAGGGCACAGGAACCCAGACCAAATTTTCTGAGCCTCGGATAGTGGAGATTCGCCATGACAAAGCGGGCATTGCGCATGACAAACCAGCGCTTTGAGCATGGACCTGAATCTGCAGTCAGGGAGGAAAAGTTGGGGTCCTTGAACGTGTATTCAAACTTGGGTCCAGCCCTCAGCATTCATGGATCTCTGGCAAGCCTGAGCTGGGACTGTGTAGAGAAGTTTCGTTTTCTGCGTCTTTCGGCCACCTCAGGCTAGCCTACGGTTTCCCATCTGTAACTACGGGCGACCTCGGCTTTAGGTCCAGTCCGTGCATCCACCTCTGTGTAACCCAAGCTTCCATCGCAGCGGAAGAAACTGCTGCACAGGGAGGTTCTTAGCTCTGGGGGACAGGGCTAGCACGTGAATAAACGAATGTGAAAACTCAAGACACAGAGCTGACAGTTAATTGAACCACAGCTCAGCTTGTTTTTATTTTCAAAATTTCCCTTCTTTCTCTTTATTTTTAATCGTAAAATATGACACATATAAGCAAGGTCCTTAAAACATATGTGTAATCTTCATTTACTAACTACAGGGGCCTTCATGTATCCATCTCCTGGGTGGAGAGCTAGAACCATCAGTGCCCCTCAACCCCCTTTGCCCTTCCCTCAATGCAATCTTCTGCCCCAGCAGGAGTCAACGTGCACCCTTCTTCTGAGATGGCAAAATTGTGACTTTTCCCAGGTTCCTCGTTCTTAATAAGGAGTAGCTGCCCAGCTCTGGTTTTCCCTTGTCACCCACAGGAGATGTCTTCCTCAGAGCTGGCACCACAGACAGGTAGATGTCACACAGGCAGTGCTGGGTGACATCTTTGCTCTTTCTTTAAAGAGATGAGATCTGTTGCAGCATATATGCCCAATGCAACACATAATTGCTTGACTGCTGCTTCCATGGTCATTGATTGTAGATCCAAGTAAAATGAAATCCTGGACACCTTCAATCTTTTCTCCATTTATGATCATGTGGCTTATTGGTTCAGTTGTGAGGATTTTTGTTTTCTTTATGTTGAGGCGTAATCCATACTGAAAGATGTAGTATTGATCTTCATCAGTAAATGCTTCAAGTTCTCGTCACTTTCGGCAAGCAAGGTTGTGTCATCTGTTTATCGCAGGTTGCTATATAAAGAAAGGAACTCTGGTGACAGAATGTATAAGGCATTTGGTTGCTACCCAGAAGGTCAGCAGTTTGAGTCCACTAGCAGCTCTGCGGAAGGAAGATTACTACTTCTAAAGATTCACAGCATCAGAAACCCAACAAGGGTCATTATGAGTCAGAATCCACTCAATAGCAGTGAGTTTGATTTGGTTTGGTAAATGAAGAAGAACATGGCTTCCTCTACTCCTGATGCCATGTTCTTCCTCATATAGTCCAATTTCTCCCATTATTTGTTCATCATAAGTATGGAGAAAGGATGCAATCCTGATATACGTCTTTCTTGATTTTAAACCACGCAGTAATATACCCTTGTGTTCCTCATAAGCACAATAAAGTGTTGTGGAATTCCCATTCTTCAGAATTTTATCCATAATGTGTTATGATCCACACAGTCAAATGCCTTTGCATAGTCAATAAAACAGGTAAACATCTTTCTAATATTCTCTGCTTTGAGCCAAGAGCCTTCTGACATCACCAATGACATACCTCATTCCAGGTCCTCTTCTGAATCCAGCTTGAATTTCTGGCAGTTCACTACTGACACACTGCTGCAATCATTTTTTAATTATTTTCACCAAAATATCTCTTACCTGTAAGGTTAATGGCATTTACTGTTTGCTAATTTCTGCATTCTATTGGCTCACCTTTCTTTGGGATGGGCACAAATATGGCTCTCCAAATTTCTTGGTATAAAGGAGTGAGCACTTCTAGCATTGCATCAAATACATGTCAATTTCAGTTCACTAATCCTAGGATATTGATCTTTATGCATTCCCTTTCATTTGTGATGACCTCCTATTTTCCTCGATTAATTCATACATTCCACATTTTGATTATTAACGATGTTTGCAGCTGTTTCTTCTCATTTTGAGTCATTCCATATTAGCAAATGAAGATCCTGAAGATCCATGTCACTAAGGTTGACTTTACTTTGAGAAGGCAGCTCCTTCTCTGAGTATCCTCCAACCTGAGGGGCTCATCTTCCAGCAGTACATCAGACAGTGTTCACTGCTAGTCATGAGGTTTTCAGTGGTCAATTGTTTCCAATGCAGGCCACCATGTCCCTCTTCCTGGCCTGTGTTTGTTCTGCAGGCTCTGCTGGAACTTGCCCACCCCGGTGCCCCTGCTAGTATTTGAAATAACAGTGGAACAGCTTCCAGCATCACAACTAATGGAAGCCACAACAGTAGGACAAACTGACAGAGGAGTAGTGCATGACTAACTACAGGGATATTTTTAGGAAAAAATAATAAATTTCTGCTGAAATACTGCACAAAACTTTTATAGACAAGCATTTTGCTGTCACTTGCTCTGACAGTGTCAATCGGTGTGTGATCTGCACGCATCCCATGCCCACCCCTCCAGTGACGCCAGTGGTGGGCACCAAATGGAGGCCCTGAGGAGGAATCCTCTGCTGACAGGGAGGTGGGGCCGGTCGTTGGGCTATTTTCCTGGAGGAGGGGAACCCAGCTTTAAGGGCGAGGCGCTGCAAAGAAGACCCGTTTCCTTCGGGCATACTTCCCTTCAGGGACGAAGTTAATTCATGAGTTTGGACTGCGCAGTGAAAGGGAACAATGAACTTGACTTCTTTTTCATTAAATTTTCTTGAAAGTCGTTCTCAGACTTCACCAAGCACACAGGTGACCTGGCAGGCTGGTTGTTAATTAGGGGTGGGGAATGGGGAGGAAGGGACATGGAAGAATTATCTTGGGCTCAGCCCGCCCAGGTGCTGCCAGAACCTCCTGCACCGCACAGCTGCCGAAACAAACCAAACTCACTGCCATTGAGTCGGACCCGACTCATAGCGATCCCTCCTTGGGTTTCTGAGGCGGTATCACTATGGAAATAGATTGCCCAACCTGCCTTCCGAGGAGTGGCTGGTGGGTTTGAACCTCAGCCTT
>NW_006921881.1:2678748-2679579 GCF_000298275.1 Orycteropus afer afer
GAGGCGGTATCACTATGGAAATAGATTGCCCAACCTGCCTTCCGAGGAGTGGCTGGTGGGTTTGAACCTCAGCCTTCGGGTTAGCAGTCAGGTGCCTTAGGCACTCCCCTACCAGAGCTTCCTCCGCGGAGCTGCAGACCCTCTAGAATAGGAGTAAAGCTAACTGCGCCTCTACTCTCCGAATGGACAGCAGCTTCTATTGTCCAGTCACCCTCCGTGGAGTGGGGAAGACTTCCCATCTCCTCCTGGTTCCCAACCCTGCTGTCCTAAGCTCGGTCCATTTTCCACGTCTAATCTCACACGTGCACACCACGCGTGTGCCCCGATCTCCTGGTCCTTCTTCTCGCCTAGAAGTGAGTAACGTGGGCGACCAACCGTGCTTCAGAGCAGAAGGAGAAGAGGGAGAGAAGGGGCCAGGTTCGCTATTAGGCACTTTTGAAAATGTGGACATAGTTTCTTCCCTGCCCTGCAGAGGTCCTCCTACAAAGATGGGCCCGCCCACATCCACTCCTCTACTTTACTTTAGTCTATGTTTCCGGTCGCTGGAGGATCAAATTTGTCAGTTTTATATGCCAAGTCCACAGAGAGATTTCTTCTCACAGCCCTTTCGAAAGAGAAGGTCCGATTTAGATCCTTATCTCAGCAAAGGGTAGAGCACGGTCGGGGCTCCGCACAAGAGATCGACAGATTCTGCGAGCGTACAGGGGTGTTCACATGTAGATGTGGGCATACTCCGGGAGCTTCGCAGGACAGAGGAAGCAGTGCCCATGACTCGCCTGAGCCTGGTGCGTGCACCTGGGTCTGCAGTTGGGAGGGGAAGCCGGAGTCCCA